>NW_011352666.1:6702-32907 GCF_000735185.1 Notothenia coriiceps
ATGATTACCCTATCCGATAATAATCCAATGCAGAGGAAATATTGTAAAATAATACATTATTTTATATATATATATATATATTATATATATTTATCTATGTATATTTATATAGTCTTAAAGTTACCACCGGCCCTTTGAGTGCAACCATAATTCTAATGTGGCCCGCGATGAAATTGAGTTTGACACCCCTGCAGTAAGGGAAGGTGGTATCTAAATACAATTTACAGAGGCCTAAAATAACACCGTTGCATCAGACAGACAGACAGACAGACAGACAGACAGACAGACAGACAGACAGTAATTCAACAGTCCTTTCTAATTACGATTATCCAAATGTATTTAATGTGTACTCAACTTTTGACTTTGTAGAATAATCCTCTTTTCTCTCTTCATTTAGCTTTTCTGCAAAATCACAATCCCCATCTTGTTCTCTTCCCACTTCATTATTGGTATCAGGGGGCGTGCGTACACACACACACACACACACACACACACACACACACACACACACACACACACACACACACAGTAAAGTGCTATGAAATGCTGTGTGAAGCCAGGCTGCCACTAAACTGCAATAACATCCGATTTTCCCGACAACCGTCACTATCTACGTATACGAAGTTGCGTTACGTGTGTGTTTTGCGTGCACGCATGTCACGTTGTACTTTCATAATTCCATGATTTGACAAAGATGATAAATGGGATTCATTTTAAATCACAAAAGACATGTTATTTCTGTAAATAAATCAAGTCTATAAACTTAATTTAGACTTGGGGTATGTACGGAAGAGGATTAAGGCCACATGCTTTTTTTTTGGAGGATTTGAAAAATAAATTGAATAGTGCTGGAATGTCAATATATGAGTTGGGTCAAACATTTGTGCACAGCAGGCCCAAACGTTCTGAGGCTTAAGCTGCAAACACCCACGGGACTCCAGAATGACTTCATCTGTCATCTCCCTGCAATGTTTTTGATATTGAACCTGCATGGACACGGTTCAAAACCTCTATCATTGAAGCAGCTGGACCACTCTGTGGCCATAAGGTGTTCCCTGCTTGCCATGATGCTATAGCCAAAGAGCTAAAGGAGTTGCTGACTGAAGACAGAGAGCTCCCAGGCTCAGGTTGGCAGGGATCCAGCAGAGAGGGACCAGCAGGCCAGAGAGCTGAGCAGAAACCAGAGAGGCATGCAGCTGGAGATCACTCAGGCCATGGATGATGACTTCTGGACACTACATCACAGCATTAGTAAGTGATACATTGAACCAAAAAAGATGGTTTCTCACAGCCTCTTTGTACACCATGACCAGGGGTTTTGTAATTTAAAGAAAACAACAACCATTTAATCTGAAGAATTGCAACCAAGATATTTGATGGATTTACAAATGTAGAATCGAAGGTTCGCATAAAATATAAAAAATATATATAATACAAAAAGTTCATTACAAAATTGCATTTATTACTTATGTGAATGTGTTAAATAGTGTATCTCATCACAAAACAGTATGATAACTTATCAGTGAGTCCCTGTTAAAGGTGGGGTAGGTACGTTTGAGAAACCGGCTCGAGATACACTTTTTGTTATTCCATGTAATGCTCTTAACATCCCGATAGCAATGAATATCTTAAATGCTTTGACAATAAATACATACATTTCATCTGTGGAAGCCGTAGTACTGTAAAAAGCACGACCAATCATTTTAGCCGGCCCGGCTAAAATAACTGGATGGCCTACCTGCCTGTCAGCCTTCCATCTGTGCACAAACTTATCTCGTGCCCTCACTGGTCATGTGCATGTTCGTGTGTGTTGGAGGAGGGGCTCTGTAAGGAAGTGGCAGATTTTTTCCGGTTGTGTATTTTCAAATTGTAGCGCACTCGAGCTGGTTTCTCCAAAATTACCTACCCCACCTTTAATTTAAAATGAATGGGATTCTGAATGAGGTTTGTATTTTCCAAGGGCAGTTACAAATCAACTGCCAGAGTTTACAGTTTCTTTCAATTGCTAAAACACGTTTTTTGAAAGCAGTGGAAGCGTTTTGGAGAGTTGAGCTCAGGTTTTGCTCTTTGAGTGTGAGTTTAAATAATTGTGCTTTATGTGAAATTTGAGTGTGTTAGCAACTGGAAAAAACTGGAACAATCAAGAGAAACAAATCTGGCTGTTTCACAGGTCGCGGGGTGTTTAAAGGATTTGTCCACCGAATAATAGATTCCCATTCACTTTTAAAATTAAAGCTGGGGTAGGTATTTGATGGGAAACCAGCTTCGAGTGCGCTGATTTGGAAAATACACAACCGGCAAAATCTGACCACTTCCTGTTACAGAGCTCCCCCTCCAACACACAAAACGCGCCATGGACCAGATGAGGGCACGAGATAAGTTTGTGCACAGATGAGGCGGACAGGGCAGGTGGCCATCCAGTTCTTTAGCCGGTNTGGCTCAGATAATGAAAAACAACAAAATAAGTTACCATAGCTATGCGGATGACACACACATTTACGTAACAATTTCACCAGGAGACTATGCTCCAATTCAAACACTGAGTAAGTGCATTGAACAAATCAATGACTGGATATGTCATAATTTTCTCTGAGCTTCAGTCTGCAATGTTCAAAACAACAGATAAAGCCAGAAATCTAGGTGTAGTCATGGACTCTGACCTGAGTTTCAAGAGTCACATTAAAACAGTTACTAAATCAGCCTACTATCACCTAAAGAATATATCTAGGATTAAAAGACTAATGTCACAGCAGGATTTGGAAAAATATGTCCATGCTTTTATCTTCAGTAGACTGGACTACTGCAATGGTGTCTTCACAGGTCTCACTAAAAAATCTATTAGAAAGCTGCAGCTAATTCAGAACGCTGCTGCTCGAGTCCTCACTAACACTAAGAAAGTGGATCACATCACTCCTGTTCTGAAGTCTTTACACTGGCTTCCTGTGTGTCAAAGAATATATTTCAAAATACTGCTGCTCAGCTTTGAATGGTTTAGGCCCAAAATACTTTTCTGACCTCCTGCTAAATGATGAACCATCCAGATCTCTCAGGTCTTCAGGGACTGGTCAGCTTTCTGTCCCCAGAGTCAGAACTAAACATGGTAAAGCAGCGTTCAGCTATTATGCTCCAAATATCTGGAACAAACTCCCAGAAACCTGCAGGTCCGCTGCAACTCTGACTACTTTTGAATCCAGACTAAATACTTTTCTTTTTGCCGCTGCTTTTAATTGAACTATTCACATCTTAAACTGCACTGTAACTTTTATCCATGTATTTTTTCTTTTAATGTTTATTATCTTTTCTTTTTAATGACTCATTTGAAATGCCATTTTCTTAATGTTTTTGATTTTTTGTAAAGCACTTTGAATTGCCTTGTGTTGAAAGGTGCTATATAAATAAACTTGCC
Source organism: Notothenia coriiceps (assembly GCF_000735185.1). Classification (NCBI taxonomy): domain Eukaryota; kingdom Metazoa; phylum Chordata; class Actinopteri; order Perciformes; family Nototheniidae; genus Notothenia; species Notothenia coriiceps. Next base: position 10,109 of record NW_011352666.1, read on the forward strand.
TTGCCTTCCGTGTGCACAGACAGGGCTGCTGTTAACGTCGGTCTGTACAACGGAATTGTGCCAAAACTACACCAACCGGCGGCGGAGGGAGACTCCCCCCCTTCACTGGAGAACTGTGCTAAAATAGCTGATCACCCCCGTCGACTTTCCTGAAGTACTCCCCCGTTGATAGAAATCAACACGTAATGAATTAAGACCCCACGGTTTAATGATAGATAGGTGTAAATTATATATTGTGGTGATTGACATTATTCACCCACGGATCTATGGGTTGGGGTATTGTTCTGCACGGACATTTGAGTGAGCCGGACTTCCTGTTTCGGCCGGTCGCTTCCCGGGCTTGAAGTGTTTACATGTTTTGGCAGATGCTTAATAAAAGTATAGCTTGTACCTTTGATACCCCGCCTCCGACTCCCGTCTCTCGGCACCACATTGGTGACCCCGACATAAGTCTTGTTGAAGGATCCGAGACTGAACCGAGCATGGCAAGTAAGGTCGTTTTTTTTAAACTGCCGGAGTTTTGGGAGACATCTGCGGCTGCATGGTTCACTCAGGCGGAGGCTCAGTTCGCCCTCCCCGGAGTGACTGACGACGCAGCACGCTATTTTCACGTCGTTTCGGCGCTGGGGAGCTCCACTGCGACCCGGACGGTGGGCTTTATTACATCTCCTCCTGCCCAGGATAAATATGCAGCGTTCAAGGCTTTCCTGCTAAAGACTTTCGAGCTGTCACGGTCGGAACGGGCCCGACGCCTGCTCGCTATTCATAGCCTGGGGGACAACAAGCCTTCTGACCACATGGAAATTATGCTCAGCCTGCTGGGTACGGAAGAACCTAATTTTTTGTTCATAGAACTGTTTCTTCACATGCCGCCGCATGTACAGACAGCGCTCGCTAACACGGCTATTACTGAGCCCCGCGCTTTGCCCGAAGAAGCCGACCGGTTCTTCCTGGCAACACAGCGTTGCCAGGAAGGAGGTGCTGGCCCCGACACGCAGCGGCACCTTCCCTGGTACAGGTATGCCACCTAGCAGAAGCTCCGGGGCCGACGTCAGCAACTCCAACCCTGGCCTGTGTTATTACCATGCACGCTATGGGGCGAAAGCGAAGATGTGCGGTCCCCCCTGCACCTACAAGGTAACGGGAAACGCCAAGGCCTGCGCTCGGTAGTGGCCGCGAGCGTGGGCAGATCCAACCGGCTCCTGTTCATCAGGGACACCCTCTTTGGTCGCAGACTCCTTTGTGACACAGGAGCCAAGCGGAGCGTCCTGCTGGCTACTGTGGAGGACGCCGCCGGTGGAGGCCATGGCCCACCTTTAACGTCCGCTAACGACGACGTTTAAGTGGGATTTCGTCACGGCTGACATCTCCTTCGCCCTCCTCGGCGCAGACTTCCTGTGCGCTAACAGGCTGCTGGTGGACGTCAAGAACAGCCGCCTGGTGGATGCGCTGACATTTGCCTCATTCACGTGTACCCGCGGCGAGGCCTCATTCAGCGGGCTCTCCAGCTCACTCTCACAGGGCGACAAGTTCCAGCACCTTCTCAGTGAGTTTCCCGACTTGACGCAGCCCACCTTTTCCGCTGCCACTACCAAACACGGGGTAGAGCACCACATTGACACTGAAGGCCCCCCTGTCTACGCTAGGGCCCGGCGGCTCAACCCTGACATGCTGGCAGTCGCCAAGTCGAGTTCGTCAACATGGAGCGTCTGGGCATCATCCGCCGCTCAGACAGCCCTTGGGCTTCGCCGCTTCCCATGGTCCCTAAATCAGCCGGTGGCTGGCGACCGTGTGGCGACTACCGCCGCCTTAACGACGCCACTACGCCAGACCGCTACCCGGTCCCTCACATCCAGGACTTCTCTGCACACCTGGCGGGCAAACTGGTTTTCTCCAAGGTGGATCTGGTGCGGGGCTACCACCAGGTGCCGGTGCACCCCTCGGACGTCCCCAAAACTGCGGTAATTACGCCGTTTGGGCTTTTCGAGTTCCTGCGTATGCCGTTTGGACTTAAGAACGCAGCTCAGTCCTTTCAGCGGCTGATGGATTCAGCGCTCAGAGACATGCCATTCGTCTTCATCTATTTAGATGACACCCTGGTCACCAGCTCCTCCTCTGAAGAGCACCAGGCACATCTCCGGGTCCTTTTCGCAAGGCTCAACCAACACGGCCTGATTATCAACCCGGCGAAGTGTCAGTTCGGGTTGTCCTCCATCCATTTCCTCGGGCACCTCATCAGCAAGGATGGGGCCGCCCCCCTCCCCTCGAAAGTGGAGGCCGTGTCTGCCTTTCCATGACCGCATACAGCCCCGGGCAGCCCACACCATGCGCCCGCTGTACGAGGCCCTCAAGGTCCTGGGTCGACTCGTGCGTGGCCTGTCAACGGGCCAAAGTCCACCGCCATACTAGGGCCCCTTTTGAACTTTTTGCGGTTCCTGAGAGGAGGTTTGACCATGTCAATGTCGACCTCGCTGGTCCGCTTCCCCCCTCTCACGGTTTCACCTACCTGTTTACGATGGTGGACAGGACGACCCGCTGGCCCGAGGCCGTTCCCCTCGCCTCGACGTCAGCTTCCGACGTCGCCCGCGCTTTCATCGGCACGTGGGTGGCGCGCTTTGGGACCCCGTCTGACCTCTCCTCTGACCGCGGTTCTCAGTTCACCTCGGAGCTGTGGAATGCTGTTGCTGTGGGTGTGGGGGTCAAACTGCACAGCACCACCGCATATCACCCCCAGGCTAACGGATTGTGTGAGCGGTTTCACCCGTCCATGAAGGAGTCACTGCGTGCCGGCTTGACCGACGGCAACTGGGTGGATAAGCTCCCGTGGGTTATGCTCGGCCTCAGGTGTGCCCCCAAAGAAGACCTGCAGTTCTCGTCGGCAGAGCTCGTCTATTGCCAGACGCTACGGGTCCCCGGGGAATTCATTCCCACCGCCACTGTGCCCTGGTCTGAGGCCGGGCAGCGCTCCTCCCTGCTGGAGACCGCCGGGACATTCACGCCCGTCCCCACGTCGCAGCACAGCAACCCAGCTTTCCGGGTGTCACCCGGATTACGGTCGGCGGATTTCGTTTTTATTCGCCACGACGCCCACCGCGGTCCCCTGCGGCCCCCTTACGACGGTCCGTTCAGGGTCATACGTCACGGGGACAAGAGCCTGGTGGTGGACGTTGGTGGCAGGCCTGAGACTGTGTCCATTGATCGGATTAAGCCTGCTCACGTGGACGTTTCCAGGCCGTTGGAGTTGGCTCTGCCCCCACGTCGGGGCCGCCCTCCCATGGCCCGCGCCCCGCCCCCTGTGGGGATGCCCTCGCCCTCGTTGGTGCCCCTGCCCCTGCCCTCGCCTGCGGCCCCGCCCTCCTCGGCCCCTGTGGTCAGATGCTTAATAAAAGTATAGCTTGTACCTTCGATACCCCGCCTCCGACTCTTACCTTCAGGCCGATTTAGATCCCTCCGCTTCGCGTCGGGCTCGTGATCAGCCAGTCGGTGTTCTTTTCCCCATAATGACAGCGTAGCTGCACATTATCCCTTACATATACTGTATATCATATATAATATTATACACCCATAAGTTCGTAAAACCAGTAAATGAAGTGCAAGTTGTGTTGCTCGGACTGGTCGGGATGTTATGCCATGAGTGATGAATATAATTTGAGCTTGTTTACATGATTTCAAATTCTAATCACATGAATTTGGCTTCATGAAAATCAACGACATTAAAAGCAACTGAACTTAAACTGTAAAATAACCATCTAAAAGATTTAGGGGTAAAGAGGATCAAGCCTGCAAAGCCTCCCTTACTGTACTAATGCACTAATACATGCAGCCAATATGTACATGATTGTGCATGTGTATGTGTGTGATTATCAGGCACACTTTCTGAAGTGTATTAATGGAAAGATAAGCACAACTGTCTCATGATTTCCTTTAATTCATGCTGCTAAGTCAGCCAGCAGCCATCTGGCTCCCCCTGACACACACACAGTCCCTCTCAGACACTAACACACAACAAACTCAGAGGGAATGACAGTCTGAGTGCATGCAGTTGGAGAGATATATATGGAGTGACCATAACTCCCAGCTGATGGCGCATTCAGACAGTTCATCACAAAACACATACCACTGACAATGTGATGAGAAACGCCTGGTCTCTTTTTTTTAGGCTCTGAGAATGGAGTCATTTATCAGATCTTCCAGGCATTGGTAAACCATCCAAGGCTCTGGAATAACTCTCAGGGGCTGTTAGTCCATTAAACCTGCCCAGTCCATTGAGGACAATGAGAGAGGCACAAATCGAATAAACTCAATAGCTGGACTGTGTTCCTGGAGATAGCTGTGCCTCCTGCCGAGTTCAAAAGACTCCACTGATGATATGTTAAAGCCAAGTCTTCTGTATTATGCTGCGCTGGGCCTGGAGCTGAAACCAAAACATTTTCAAGCTGTTCATGTGACACTAGTGAAGAGAAGAAAAAAGGAAGAAGCCTTGTGTTGTGAGAATGATGGGATTCAGTGGCAGCTATGGGCTCAGCACATGACTAACTGAGGTCAGCTGGCTTTGTGCTGACATAAAAGTCAAACACTGAAGGAATTGTTGAATAATGTTGGAATTTCCACAACATGGCCTCAGAAAAAATTCCTTTTCCAATGAGGTACTGTAAGACATTTCATGGTCTTACGTTGTCTAAGGTTCTGCTGCGCCAACACAAACCGCTCAGTCAACAGTTTACATTATAAGGACTCTTTAATCCAGAGTGGCTAATGATCCTGACCAGGTACAAACTTTACTGTCTCACTTTTGAAACAATCTGGGACATTACTGTAGACTTGAATCCCCTATCCAAAGAGACAATGACTATAATCTTTTATGGTGAGAAAAACTGCGTAGTATAGAATTCAGGTTTTACTTTAGAGATTTCATTTGTGTTCCAAGTGTTTGATTTAGCTCTTAGACCTAGTTTAGTCTTGATCTTCAATAATGCTTTCTGGTGCCCCGATAGGATCTGCATCTAAAGTGGCTTGGTTGTGAAATTATTCAAATATGGACACAGCAAACTGTTTATAGTAACATTACTTTGCTCAGTTTTTTCCTGTTTCTGCTGATTTAATGTTATAACTTGTAATGTAATGTCAGCTCAGTTAAAGATCATAATGAAATATGCAGGAATACCGTAAGCACTTGCACTTCATACAGTGAACATGCACAGTCATTTTAAGCATGCACATGTAGCCTATTTCAAAAGAGAACCCATTTTTTTTTTAAAAACAGGATGTTACACCTCTGTTTGTTACAGAGGAGGATGAAATTAACTTTGAGCATAATGTAATGTAAAACCAGTGTAACCAAGCAATCTGGACTATTTTACAAAGTCATGTTCAATTCGACGTCTTGAGCTAGCTGGCACTGAACTGTAGCTGGCATTGGTGGAGGATGAAGACTTGGAGAATGGGTTTAATTTGTTTTGGGAAAGCTCTGCCCGGGGCTGAAGATAACACTGGGCTACAACTTGTTGCGATAAAACCGCAAAAGATCAAGGTTGCAGCGCCTATAGGGTTTACAGTTAATGCTGTTTTGATGGCTGTGAGTGGTGGGAAAAGCAGGATGGAAGAGCAGAAGAAGGAAGAAGAGGGATTTTGGGCTACAGGAAGGCATTAAATTGAGCACAGCAGGGATGGAGGGAGAGAGGACAGGGAGGAAGAGGGAGGAAGAGGGAGGGGAGTACAGAGAGAGAAAGAAGGGGATTAGGATAAGGACAGATAAGAGGAATGAGAAATGTCTGAAAAGCATGTTCGCTCAACAGGCGCAAATGTATTTTTCTAGCAGTTGATCATTTCCAACAATTCCTCACTGTTAAGTCAGGTGGTTTTAAAACGAGTCATATGACTCATACGTGTGCCTCAGGAGATAGATGGTCGTCCACCAGTTTAAAGGTTGGTGGTTCAATCCCTCACAGTCAATGTTTCGAAGTATCTTGGGCAAGATAATTACAATGCATGGATAGCTGTGTGTGAATGTGTGTGAGTGTTAGTCTCACTTGAGCAGCTCGAATGCTGACCTGTATATTTAAATTATAAGTGGTTTTGCGGGTTGCAACGACTGGAAAAAAGCTACAAAAATGAAGTTGACCATTTATCATGCAAGAGTTTTCTGGTTATTCTGATAAACCCATGCAGACAGAAAATGGGTGACTGGCCTGACAAACTTGTGGAGCTTTCAGCCACTAAAGAGCCGTGTGTTTCCATTAGAAGTTGGTGGAAAGCAAGAACAGAGCTAAAAAAGCAGAGTTAGTACTATATTATATATTGTGTATCAAATATAGGCTGCTTGCGTTACTGTTCAAAAGGTGATCAAACTATAAGCTGGTAATATGTTGGTGTTGTGTTTACAGGTTGTTCCCACTGCCCCACAGAAATCAGTACATCCATTATACCACAGAAAATACTGCTGCTTGTTTTGACACCATAAGGAACGAGAGTGGAAGCGATAGAAAATGTGCACTGTTGTGGACATGGTAAAACAACTTGCTTGGTACGATTGTTTGTGTGTGAAAGTCAACTGTCAAATAGATTGTGAGGGAGATGCCTATTTGTATGGAAAAGGAAGTGGAGAGAGTAAAGCAAGGCAGAGTGATTCAAGCAATAAAAACAGGAAAATCTAAACATGGGCTTTGCCAAGTCGGGCCCACACTCTGTGATTTTTACCCACTCTAATTTAGAGAGCAGATCAATCTTTCCTTGTGAAGGCCAGGTCACGACAGCAAAATAAAGGGTTGCATTTCAACAACAGCTTTCAAGGCTCTTTAATTAGCCCTATTCTCTTTGTCCCTTATATCCCCATATTAAAAACCATATTGTCACTCCATATGTCTGCTAGAGGCCCGATACAGTAGCTCACAGCGATTTTGCACAATACTCTATGTATCACAGCCTGTTGAAAGATGGCATTATCACTGATAGTATGGCTCCACAGAGAGCTATTAACCAATCAGGCCATGGCCACAGAAAGGATCATAAATAATTAAGCTTCTGTTCAGTTGGCACTTTCAAATTCCAGGAAGTATTAACGATTGGTAGAACTAGCCGCCCATAAATGTCAGTAAACACTCCAGGTTGAGGACTGAAGGTCTAATCAGGTTCTGATGTAATCAACTCAAGGAGCAGATACGGGAGCAACACTCTGGGGAACTCAATCAACTGAAGCGTGACACGGTTTCTTTTCGCTGCACAGCTTTCTTGAGTCACAACCAGAGGATTTTTGTTTCACGGTCACTAAACTTTTACATTGATGTCAGGAGAGTTGTCTTTCCATGCCCGTCTCTTAGCTGATTCACAGTCCATGATTAGACCTTGCTGTGGGACACTAAATATGAACACGGAGTCTGGTTGTAATATTGATCCCACTGAGCCATAAACTGAAGCACATCTCACACTCAGCCTGTCTTTTATTGCCAGATAAAAAAACATTATATTTTACTGCTTTGCAGTAATCATATTCTGCCTCAGGGGGATGAATATATATCTTATTGTAGTCCCCTGCAACAATTAAATTGTTTGAGATACCTGTCAGGGTTCACATTAGTCGCTTCAGTTATTATCACATATTTACTGTATGAGCAAAGCTGTGGCTGACTGCTTCTGCTCATCAGTCACTTCTTATTTACTGGAGCAGCTCCGCTCAGTGTGTTTGAGTAGAGACTTGATCAACAGGAACATCACCTCTCGTAAAAATAAGCTTCATTGCTCTTTATTGCAGAGCACGGGTCAGACACTGCTGTCACATTACAGCTGCTACACTTACTATCCCTCTCTGAGTTTGCTTTCTCCCGTCCCCAGGGCAATGTGTCAAGGGTCTACTATATTTTGATCTATAAAGTTTTTGATTGAAATTATTGCAGTCATAATTATGAAATTATTAACTATTAACTACTGCATACTTGTACATTTTAAGCAATGTGTTAAACTGAGAAATATCCAAATAAATGGAGGAATTCAACATCATTTGAAAAGTCCCTTTGAAGAATTGATAAATAAACCATGAATATCATTAGCTACTGTATGCTAACGGTGTAGCTCTATGATAGATATTCGTTGGTCAAGGCTGAAATATCTATTGGACTATCTGAACATCCATGGTAATGATTCCTAATAACTTTGATGTTTCAACTGATCTTTCCTTAGGGGCTACCATCAGGTATCAATACTTCAAAATACAAAGTACAGACCAAATGCATACTAATTGTCCAAAAACCTACCAAACAAGTGACATTCAGCTTCAGCTGTACGTTTTAATTATAATTGAAAATGTTAGGCATCTAACCAAGATACTAAACGTATAACTGCTAACTTTTTTCATTGTGTTCGCAATTAGCTCAAAGCACCTCTATGCACAAGTTCAGCCCAACAACTGCCAGACTCTTAGTCTCTTTTATAGTCTTGTTTACACATGCAGAGAAAATGTATCTCTTTGAATAGCGTATGTCTAATAAGGAAGATCTAGGATTATACATTTGGATAAATGTATATTCATTCCCACGGAAAGTATGGCGAAAAATAAATGTCTGCTCCTTAAGATAAAATTGGAGTCATACGACTTTCAGTTCAGTCACTACCAACAGCTGCTGTCATTCATTAATTGGTGCTACACAAGTGTACATTTAAAAAAAATGTGTACAAAATACCTTTTCCTGTTGTTGAGGGTCCCTTGCAGACATTTGCAGACCCTAATCCCAGCGGAGGATCTGTTTTGATTGATCTGAATCTGGGGGCCTCGGGCACATGAGTCCTGCTGGACAGATACACACTGATACATGTTGAGGCAAAGCTGAGCACCATTGATCTGCCAACATGCCAGATGTGACAAGTGCACACACACACACACACACACACACACACACACACACACACACACACACACACACACACACACACACACACACACACACACACACACACACACACACACACACTCTTAAACATGACATGAGAATAATAGGGTTCAAAGACTTCCTTATGCTGCTGGAAATCACCTCTCATGACTCCTTACCTTCATCCTCACTAATTTCTCCCCATCTGTATTCCCCCCCTCCATGTTTCTTTGTCTCTCTTGGTCTTTTCATCCCTTGTGATTGTCAGCTGCTGCTCGGTGACCCAAGATGCCTCTAAAAGTGCACGGCTTCTCTCACAATGCATTGTCCCTCTGAGGCTCTGTATTTTATGCCGTGTGTCATAAAATGAGGTGACACATGTCTCCGGCTGGTGGTTACCTACTTGACAACAGGAGGAAGAGGAAGAAAAATATGATCTTTAGTCTTTATAAATGCCCCCTTTTAAAATGCTTGTTTGACATTAGTTTGGACACAATGTTTTAACACACATAAATCTAAATATATATAACATTATGGGGATGGACTGAGACACTGGTAATGTAGACAGGAACAACAGATCAGATTTTTCTCTTTTGCAGTGACATAGTCTGGCTTACATCAGATTGTATCTGTTTAGACAGCAACATGGAGCTCATCCACATGTAACAAATTATAAATAAACATTTTCTTGGGGAGATAGTAACCACCGTAGAGGATAATAAGGTCTTCATTCTTTAGAGTTCATACATGTCACACAAATTACCCAATTCATCAAATGAAGGACCTATAATATAATCAAATAAAAGAGGCATACCACATGTATGCCAAAAGATGCATCCACAATTATGATTAAATCCTAACCCAGTCTAAATAAGGTAACAGTATTTTTGAAAGTTTGGAGTGGTTTCCCAAATGGGGGGGGGCACCCCTGCAATAGGTCACATGATGATTAATGGGATGGTAAAGGAACCCTCTTGCATTTCTTTTTTGGACACTGATTTCTGTGTATTATTGAGTAGCTTATTCTTTCAATCTAACAAGGTAAAACAAAGTGACCAACCACATGTAAGGTGCATTGCCATGGCTCCATTTCATATTTGTTGTTGCTTGTTGGGAACCCAGGAGACGTCTGAACTTTCAATATTAGCATGTGAGAGAAATTGTTATTGTTATGGACAAGTGATCTATTTCCATGACGTATCTACTTGGTTGGCTGCTATCTATACTATTGCAACATTTGCCGACTGTACATGGTAGGCATTTTGATGTGTCAGCAAAGGAGCAACTGATAACATCAATAATAATTTCTACATAATTAAGGAGTGTCCGTTCTAGTGTTGTACATAATGGATCCTAATAAATCTCTCTGAGACACTTAATGGAATGGAAACATTATGGTTGTAGCTGTTTTTTTCTTGCAATGACATTAATTAATGATTGACCTAACATTATGCACATTTCCAGTCTTGGTCCCTCGACTTGCCAAATAGCAAAACAGAAGCAGTATAGAGATATATTTCTCTGAGTCAAAAGATAAAGGAAAATATGAATATAAAAATTCCCCAGCTTTACATTAGTGTAACCCCCCTACCAAGCTGAAAGCACAACAAGTATGTAATATTCTACAGTACTGGATTACCACTATAACTCCAATAATAATTGGAGGCCCTGCTCATTCACACAGGTGTTAACAGTTATGGCTGATTAGTCCTGCTCGGCTTGGGGTTGCGTGGTAGAAATGTCCAGAGGTCACCGAACTCACTTACCAATAATATTGATAGAGATGATGATGCTGAACAGAAACAGAAAATCAGTGTTAGGTGGTTGCTGTCAATCAATCACAGTCTGCACATAGTCACAGAGCTTTGAGTGGAGGTCTAATCAGGCAACATGATTGAGAACACCTGTGTATGTGGAACATGGCTGTGAGTTAAATTTGTTCCGATCTTCCTTTTTAAAACATAAAATACGGATTTTCTGTTTTTCTGTTTTTCTTGCACGAATATGTTGTTCTAAAATTCTAACTGGGTCTTGAGAATGTAAAACACCGGACATCTGAAGCCACTTGGGGATATTTAAAGGTCTTGAATGTAAACAAACATGTAAAGGGCTCCTGTTTCACTAGGCATAGCTCTTGTAGTGAATCCCTGCTGTTTCCTTGTCTGTAGTGGGAAGGCCATATAAGGCAGAAGATCTGTGTTGGACCTTGAGACCTGTGTCCTGAGATAGGCACACTGCAGTTTAGTGCAACATGTGGTTTTATAGTGGATCCCTGTCAACACTATAGATATCCTCTGTTTGGGAAGACAGAGAAAACTACTTCAAGTCATTATCTCAGATCTACAGTATGGCTATACAGTTTATGAAGAAAGAAGAAGAATAAGTGTGCATGGTGGGAGTTGTGTGAAAAAGCGCAGCTGGGGTGGGAAAATACACCGTGAAAGTTGCATTTTTACAACACGACTTTCATTTTCACGGATGAAGTGGTGCTGTTGATGTGTCCATGTGGTGTTAAGCGTTAAAGTACCGTCTGAGTGCCCTATCCCTCTCTCTCTCTCTACCTCTCTCTCTTCCTCCGTTATATCCTCGCTCACCATAGCGCGAGTATCAGTTACCGGGTCCCGACCAATCCGGCGCGCTGTCAGAGCTCGAGAGGAGACAGCAGACCGGAGAGAAGCAGACGCACACAGAGGGGAGCAGACCCTCCAACCTATTTATCCATCCGACCACCGGCTATCTTCCTTCACCCAGCACACAGGCAGCCCCTCCACTTCCTCCCGACTGCAGCTGTTTGGGTTAACCGGGGAGGTGCGAGGCAGGATGCGCCATGGGACAAGCGTGCGGACACGCGCTCCTCTGCCGTAGCCAGCCACCGTCCTCCGAGATGTAAGTGTGTTTAATAACTATGTCTGTGAGTTGTAGCTTCTTGCCCCTTCAGTACACACTGGACGAGGCACATTGCGCTTAGCATTACGCCAGATAATAACACAGCCTGATGGAGTGTGTGTGTGTGTGTGTGTGTGTGTGTGTGTGTGTGTGTGTGTGTGTGTGTGTGTGTGTGTGTGTGTGTGTGTGTGTGTGTGTGTGTGTGACCTGCTGGGTGTCGTTATCCCCCTGACAGAGGCTCTGAGGACCCCCAGGTGAACCGTTCAGCCGGCTGTCGGTGTACACCGGTGTGTGTAGCTCACCTCCATCACACTGTAATATCTGTCTATAGTCTGCTCTACAGAGAGCTCAGTGACCTTATCGTGTGTTCCAAGGTATCATCATAACAGTAGCTGCTCTGATAGGCTACTCCCTCTAATATCCCTGCTGGGACTGATACAGTTCATGCATATAGCCCTCATAATTACTTTCTCTCAATTGCTATGTTCATGTGTTTATGTAAGGGCTTACTTTGAGCAAAACACCTTATTCTAAAGTACTGTTTGGCCACCGACAATCCAGCCATTTTAAAACAAGGCACCCTTTATAAAAAGTCTGTAATATGCTGGAACTTAAAGCACTATCAATAAGTTATTAAAACTGTTTATCAGTTATAGGCAATTAATAAAACAAGCTTTTGGGTTCACAGGTTGAGTTTAAGTATTCTTACCTTGTGAACACTGAATCAAAATGTTTGGTTATTAACCACTGACTAGTTTATTAACTGATTACCAAATCAGAGACTACTCTTTAACCCATAAACGATTATAAACAGCAGCTAAAAAATTGTGTTCCAACCTGGCAACGCAACATTTCTTACCATTCTTAGCATTATTGGTTAAAAACTCATCCAAGGAGCTTAGGTTGAACACAACACTTTGATTCAGGAGACCTGTGTTCATACCCGTGAGAGACCAAAAGTCACACTCACTTTTCTTAATATACCCATATCTATGGGTTAAATAATGTAACACAACTTATTTTAAGCCAGGTAATGATCTTTTACATAACCAAGTTAAGAACATCATTTTGTAGGAGACAGAGGAGTGGGGGATTTCTCTAGTTGTTAGATACTTACCCTTTATGTGTACACACCGAACATTCATCTTCACACTTCTTAAAACCAGCCTTGTTATAGTGTTAATGTTCATTCTAGACCCTAAGGCTGTTTTCCTTGTTCATGAAAAGTTGATATTTGGGAGATAAGGAGTTTTCACATAGAAGCAAATGTGTGTTGTGGATCAAAGGAGCCTTACACAATCGTATCAATGCAACGAAGCATCCCGGCAATGCATCCCATCTCCATATAGCTTATAGTGTTTACTACCGTATGTGTTGAAAACGTCTCGGGGTTCAAATTGGTGGTAATTGTCGCAGCTGTTGTGGTGTTGTTGTCCAGTCTGTGTTGGTTAGTCATGACTTCTCAAAGCGACACCTCTACAGGAAAAAATACTTTTGAATGTCAGGACCAGAAGTGAGTTCAGCAAAATTTAAGCCTATTAACTACTTTAGAGCCATCTTCATTTTCAAACAGGTTTTTTCTGTAAAGTTTGCCAAGAAAACACACAACACCTGCTCATAAATTAAGTGACTCATTTGCACTGAGTCGAGTGATTATGATTAAAACACGGGTCTGATCAAACAGCATCCACCTACTATGCTGAGAGCTTCCCCCAGGAGACATCCTGATGTCTATACTCTGTGCTTTATTTTAATGATTAACTTCCCTCCATCTCTCTAGTGGTTGAATAGCATAATTTGCAGCTTATAACATGTGATGCCATTATACGCTGATTGCACAAAATATTGGAGACATTTCCCTCAGATCAAGTTTCAACCCCTTTTTGCCTCAAAGTAGAAAAAAAATCCTAACCGAATGTGCTCCTCCTTCATTATTGGTTTAATTTCAATAAGGGAAATCACTGGAGGATAATGGCTTTTATTAACGTCACCAGCGCTTGTCAGTAAAAAATCTAAGCTTCTTACATTGGGCATTTGTTGGCCATTGTAGGAGAAAATAACCTGAGTTGTGCAGGGATAATGAGTCTGCCAGGTGGACGTCAGTGATCTTTCACATACAATTAGTTTCAGGAGCTGGTTTCCCCTCAAGCTGGAGTGTCTTTTGACTTGGGGACTTAGCATTTGTGATCTGTAAAGCTCACAAAGTGTGATGCTGTCATGAGATACACAAGAGCCGACGTCATGCCTGTACCTTTCCAGATGTGTTCCAGAGAAACATCCACATCCTTTTGTGTTTCCATCATAAAGATGCTTTTCCAGATCCTTCGGTTGTAGCTTCAAGAGGCAGTTATCCATCACAAGTATTGACCAAGCCTTATAAATCACATCCATGAAATCAATCTGAGCTTGAACCTCTGTTCTTCCTCGCTTTGTAATAGTTTATGTTCTATGTTTTTGCTGTTTGAAATAGCAATTTGAAGACGACACGTTAATATTCAATGCACTTCGTTTACCATGCTATTATTTTAGCAGTCAATGGTGTGCCAGAGGGTGAGCATGTGAACGGTCTGCAGCCTGAAAAATAGTGCAATTTACTGGACTGACGCCAGGAAGTCAGATCCCCAAGCCTCTTGCGGAACACACACACACACACACACACACACACACACACACACACACACACACACACACACACACACACACACACACAGAAATGCACAAAAGTACATGGCAGCAGCAGAGTTGTAACCTGATTCTTGATGAGTGAGTGTGTGTGTGTGTGTGTGTGTGTGTGTGTGTGTGTGTGTGTGTGTGTGTTCTGCAAGAGGCTTGGGGATCTGACTTCCTGGCGTCAGTCCAGTAATGTGTGTGTTTGAGAGAGAGAGAATGATAGAGAGAGGATGCTGACGTTGCAATGTGTTATCATCAGTAATGGGCTCATCAATACTAAAATATTCAGAGAGAGAAGAGACAGAGGGTAGAGGCAGATAAAGAGTATGCAGGGGAAACCATTGTGATCTGCTTGCATTTATGTTTGTTTGTGTATCTATAGAATGTGTGTTCTTCAGCAAAACATTTGGCTTAAAATTGTTCACTGACTTACAGTAACTGCATTTTGATTATTCTCTCTGAGTCTATGAATGTATGTTAAGTATTCAGCTAAAGGTCCAACATATACACTCTAACTGAAACACACAGTATGTTTACTAGCCAGCAGTAGATACAAATAATGTACAATTTGTTTTTACAGACAAGATCACTGACTGTTTAACATTCAAACAAATACAATGTAGAAATTAATTAAATTAAGGAGCTGTGCACATCCATGGCAGAAACTCCTGTCCTCCAGTTAAAGTGCAAATTAAGCACATCATTTTTGGTTGCATGCCCCAATTAATTTTCTGCATGAATATTAAGAGATGACCGGCAAAGCCTGGATGCCTTGAAACACTTTCAGCTGAATCATCAGTTCGAAAGATGAGTAAAATGTTTAAAAAAGAAATCTCTTTCTATAATAATTAGTCAGAGGTCAAGAGTGTGAGAGAAGATTAAATGTGTGTTACAAACATTCAATCTTCTTTCGCACTCTCACACCAAGCTTTACATTCTGCACATCACCACTGGCAGATTTGTGATAGAGATTAAGCTTTATAGGGCTTTGATGAAACAGCAGCTTTAATCATTTAACTTTAGAAATCTGGGTTTGGGGGTCTTAAGTGAATCCAATAACTGGTCAAGTGTTTTGTTCCTGATTGCAAAGAGAAAGCTCTGCATTGCCTCCGGCTCTGATTTGTGTCTCTGGCTTGCCATAACAAACTGAAGGAATTAGGAAGGATTTATTTTCTCAGAAACATAGTTTACCAGAATGTAACCACACATCGCATTTGAGGTTATCATGGAGAGATAACCTAAAATACAAATATACAGTTGATAACAGACCTTTCCAACCCTGCTCTTGAGTTTAATAAAACAACATGCCACTAATAGGCTGAATTAGAACAGTATAAATAGTTTTAGATTTTACATCTGTGCATTTAATCCTGTGGCTAATTTAAAGTCTTCAGCACATCTACAAAGTGTGTATTTAGACTGGGGAGGAAACCGGAATGCCTGGTGGACACACATCGAATTTGTTATTTAACGGTTAAAGTACAGTCTAATATCTTAAAGCATAAGGAGGCAACTTTAAAAAAAAAAAAATCTTGTACATAGTACAGTACACTTGTTATGTGCTGTGCAATGCAGCTGAAGGAGCGGCGGTTAATAATTACTAATTTATGGGGGGTCTCTTATGGAAGTCCATGCATCATGATGGTGGGAAAGTCTGGTTTATATTCAAGTTAAATCAAGAAGGAAATGCAAATAAAAAAATGTGCACATAGCGTGGGGACTTAATCTACATTACTGCACCAAATTGATTCAACCTAATGCACTTTATACATGCCATAACAAGGCCTTACTTTACTCTGCGTGTGTAGCTGGAGGGAAAGAGATGGATGCATTAATTTAGCAATGCCAACAAGCGGTTTAACATTAATGTTAAATAGAGTGTACTCTATGTAATGAGATGTAAAACAACTTTCCATATCATTAACAGAGTGGACATCCATGTAATCAGTAGCTTTAGCTGAATTTAGTTTTTTTAATACTTTTCATTCAGCCAGTACATCCCCAACCTGGACAGCTCTGAAACACCCTATGAATACCCTCAAAACATTCATGTAATATCTCTGCGGAAGTGAATGTGTGCTTTTCCAGGGTTATATCTAGAAACTGCTTAATATGATATGCCATCTCTGCTGCTTCTATTGTGGGTTCAAAACAAGAATAGAAAACCTAGCCAGCTGGTAACTTGTGATGTCTGTTTCTCACACCTTATTAGGAAGCGCTATTTTAAGGACGGAGGATAGAATTACAGTTAGTTTAAGATTTCAAAAGTTAAGGATTAAAGCTGCAGCTGGTTTAGTGTTGTGTTATAGTGAAAGGAAGGATGATGTATAGCATATGATGGTTTTGGTAAGAGTAAAGCTCCAGGGAGTGCATTTAAGTCAATAAAATATTCCCCAAGTGTGTGTATGTGTGTGTTTGTGTGTAAGCCTAGAGGTGTCCTAGGGAAATGAGCCTGACAGGCTCCCATGGTTCCCGGCTTCGGCTCCTGCAGCTCCTGACAGCCTTCTTATCTCTATGGACTGTTGCCACAGACAGGTGTTTGTGTATTTGTGTATGTGCGTACTTGTGTGCGTGCGTGTGTGCGCAACAGTGTATGTATGGGTATATTTGTGTTACTGTCAGTAATCCAAGGGACGGCCACAACTGCGTGTGTGACTGTTATTTAAATGTATTTTTATCAGCAGCTACAACTGGTGTTAGAGGGAAGTCAGCTGCGTTTGGGACACAGTTTGATTAGAAAACACCGTAAAGTTTCCCTCCTTTTTTGATAGGCATCTTTGTGTGTGTGTGTGTGTGTGTGTGTGTGTGTGTGTGTGTGTGTGTGTGTGTGTGTGTGTGTGTGTGTGTGTGTCCACTTTACTTATAGCCTGAGGAAGAAATGACCTTGAATAAATATGGCGTAATCTGCCAAATACTGTATATTGCATACAGAAAATGCAGGGTGACATCCGACTTTAACGCTGGAGTTTGTGTTTAAGTTTGGTTTATCTGATGTGACACTTCAATGCTTGAATGCATTTACTACTTACGTTTGAAGGTCATTGCAATTCCAGTGTGAAGAGCTACATAATTTGTATTTAAGATGTGACTTTACTCCTTTGTTTTTGCATGTAACCATTTTGTGTCTTTCTTCAGACAGGAGGAAGGTTGCAGGAGACACAAACACATGCAGGGGCTTACTTCAAAGTTGTTAAGCATCTATTGTTGTTGTTCTCTGTCTATTTGTAGTCATGTTATATATCTTTATGGTCATTTTGTTGCTCTTCCGGCTGGTACATGTCTCTTTAAGTTGCATTTTGCAAGCAAAGACCAGGGGGCTCTGACACTGCCTGTGCCTAGTAGGTCCATTCAGTAATCCAACCATTCACACAAGGTCATTGCTACAGTATAACAAGCAGAGAGGGCTATGTGATCTTAGAGTTTATATATATTATAACTACTACAGGATTTATACATGAAAATGACCTAGTATCTGCTATCTTGTTAATATCTGCACTTACAAACTTAGCAGTAGTCAGAGCAAATCCAGAAGTGGAATTATATGTGGAGGAAAAGAGACTATTGAAGGAAATGTTGAAAAGAAGTAGGAGATTAAAATGACACAAGATGACTGGAGTAAATTATTTATTAATCTCAAACTGAGAGACACAAAAAACCCTTTCACACAGCTCCAAATTTCACAAGTTCACAGTGGAGTGAGAAGAGATTACTTTTCTCACATCCTGTTTTTCATTCTTGTAAAAGCAAAAGGGTTTTCGTGTTAATTCTGTACAAATGAGCTGACTCAAATGGTCAGCGACTCCCATGACTAGATTATTTGTTTGTCATTTGCAGTATGGGTTCTTTTCTCCATGTAATTACATTTTTCTAAAGGTTTTACTTACTGATATTATTGCTATTCATCATGCTGAGGTTAAATCCAGAGTTGTTGTTTCTGTTGTTGCTGCTGCTTCTCTAGATTTAACAGATGTTTTCTCGTTTTGTACGTGTTTGAACATGGACATTTCCCTGTTATTAGTGTCATTGTTTTATCACTATAGATTTATCTGCTTGTTTGCCAAAGTAATATCGACGCTGTCACATGAGTTGCTATTGCGCCATTGTTGGCCTCTCCAGTAGAGTAGCAGAATGTGGCCCTGTGCTCCCGTTCCTCTCGCCCTGACTGCAGGGGTTTTTCTTATTGATCAGCTTTATTGATTGACTCACAGAGAGATGAAGCCATGACGGGCAGTAAGTGTTGCATTTGGGACATTCAGGGTTTTGTGATGCTTGTAGAGCTCAATGAAATGATTCGTTCCACAGCATATGAACATGCAGACTTGTAGAGACACGCATACATTAACAGACAGCTACTTGTAGACACACACATACATATACTGTTTTTTTTATTGTATTTCTGTCTGCAGCCTATGCATCCAGTATTTTAACACACAGCTGATTGCCAAATGGAAAATGTTGATTTGGTCACATGGACTCTAAAATATTGACTGTTTGTGCTTCTGTCTGTCCTCACCGTCTATAAATGGCCCCTGTTGTTGAGTGTTCTGCATTGGTTTACTCATTTGTCACTATGTCCGACAGAGAGGGTGTGTACAACCTTCATCACCTCATTTGTATGCCACTGTCTCCATCCATCCATGTATCCTCGCCTTTTCATTTTTCTCACCTCTCTGCCGCGGCTTACCACCTCTCCACCTTTGAAATCTCACCTGCCAGCCAGAGACAGAGAGGGGGACAGGTGCGACGGAGAAAGAAAAAGGCTTGAGATGGCTCGATAGATGAAGGGCAGGTGTTTCATCCAAAGAGTTGTCCAGGTGGCCTGGCAACTAATGGTGTCACAGGTTACCCAACATATGGGCGTATTATAATTCGTTATGTGTGTTTTCCAGCGTTGCAAATCCATACATTTTGATGTACTATTTTGTATGTGCTGTACATTTTGTTTGTGACTGCTGCATTTGACAGGACTGCTGCACACATTTGATGAATGTTTTTCCAGTTTTCTTTCCTTCTCTTTTTTTTTCTGGGATTATGGTTGCATTCTGTTCATCATACTGTACTGTAGGCTGCACATTGTCAAGTTTTAAAATAAGAAAGAATAAAAATAGATCGTGAGAATCCTGTTGCTTTAAAATAGTTTACAATTCCTCAGGGAGGGCGATCCACAGCCTGACCACAAAACCTGGTCACCAAGTTCATTCCTGAAAAATCACAGAGACAACGTTACTAGAAAACACTGCCATGTAAGGATTTCAATGTATCATTAAGATATTTAAATTTGTCAAGACACCTCACAGACAATAGTGTACTGTATCGAACCTTGTGTCATATCAGTCTGCCTGGCTGCTGTGTTTAAAAGATTTAGACTGTTGATGGATTTTGACCTTTTGATTAGTGTAAGAATACTAGAAATCACAGTAATTTAGACAGAGAAATAAATGCCTATTCAAGGTTGAATGATCATTTATAATATTTTTTTGTGATTTAAGGGTTGAGTGTCGAAAATTACCCTCATGTTTTTTAAGTTTGCTTGATTTTGGAAGTGAAATGTTGAACAATGCACTTGAGGGTACAGGGGAAGTCTGAAGGGCAAAGTAATTTCAGTTTTTTTGTTAATCTGTGGCAAAGGAAGGAAACAGTGTTCTGTATGTGTGGACAATATGAAGTGTGTATATATAGAGCATCTCTTCATGTGTGCATATCTTAAGGCAGCATCAAATTAATATAGCATGAATCCAGTATTTGATCCCTGAGGAATACCAAGTAAAAGCCAAGAAATAACATGCCTCCTTTTGTAATCTCTAATTACAGTAATGTATAAAGCCAACCCTTAGAAATATAGACACACAGAAAACAGTACATATTAGCTGAACATGATGATAATTACGGGATTGTTTTTGTTGTACAAGCAAACTCGCCACAGGCAGTAAAGCAGCAAGTGCTGATGCTGGGAATAATAGCATTGCAAACATTCACACTGTATTTTTAGCTGTAAAGCAACATGGAGGTTTGCTGAGCTGCAGACATGAGTCAGACACACTATGGTGGTACACCAAAGACATCAAAGAGTCCTCTCAGAGAAAGCTGATGGTTTTAAAAACATGAAATGGACATTATGTAAACTCTAAATCATCTATGTATACCACACTGTCACAGAGTGCTCTTGAGTTCATTTTTTCCTCAACCAGGTCCACATGCAGAAATGTTAAGTGCTTCTAGCAGAGGTTTTAAAGTTGCACAGTGTAGTATAAATCAAGTCACATTAATTGAACCGTGTCAGATGCTTGATGCATTTACTTTAAGTACAGGATTTGCAAAAATATAATCCTTTAAACATATATAGCTAGTCATTTTAAGCTGTAGAAAATCAACAGAAAATACTAGACTAAGAATGACGACATACAGAACCTAAACATATAGATATCACCTTCTTCTGTGAGCAACAATGGTTCTGTGTTATGTTCTGAATAATTATGAAGTATTTAGTATGGATGGAGGTAACAACACAGTATGTGGGTGATACATAATTTAAATAGTTCATTATATGACCTATTGATATTCCATTGGGGTAACTTGTCTGTTCGCTATCAATCCGAGGTTAAAGCTCATAAAAGATAGCTAATATTTTAATCATGCATAATTTAAGTCAATTTAAACAGTCTGTTATGTTCACAACAATTCACAAGATAACCGGATCATTTGTACACCTATACATTGCAAACAATTTTTTTTAACAACAACAGTTTGTTTGCCACATCTGTAGTGTTTTGGAGTAGGTTAACACTTAGGGTCGAAATTGTAGTAAGGTTGGAGAGTGCCCTTGTGTGTTTGACCTGCAATTTCACATTTTAGTACACCCATGCAACCCAGTGGTAAAGGGACCATAAACTGATCCAAAACAAACAAAGGTTGTCCTTGAGCCTCGTAGTTTTCCAATAGGAACACACTCTGCCTCGAGCCACATTTGCAATTTACACAAACACACACACAAACACACACACACACACACACACACACACACACACACACACACACACACACACACACTGTCAGATGTATCTAATTGTTTGAAGTCTTACGGAGGCGCTGGTTTGAAGCGGATTGATTTGCATTCAGACAGCATGTTCTCAGTCTGATTGGGTGTTAAGGCAGCAGCCCTGTGATATGCTAATTACAGGCTTAGGAGCCACCCTCTGACAATGTGTGGCTTGGTTCAAAATTGAACAATAACTTTATATAATAAGTATAAAATTATGTATTGTGTTCTGACAGCAAAATATGTGTATTGTGTGTATGGGATGCTTGAATGTGTACTAAATAACTGCTATCTTGTGTTTTGTTGTCCAATGGAAAATCTCAGATGGTTGATAGGATAAAATAATTACTAATGGTTGATTTACGTTTCTGAAAAACATTTTAACCCAGCACTAGCTCAGACTAGAAACCCATTGGATAATACATGTTATTTGTTAGTTTGCTTTTCTGGCTGTTAACGTAAACTCAGGGTAGCAGATATATGCGAATAACGTTCAAAATGTTATAGCAAAGTAGCTTGTCTGAATTGTTTTTCCCAATGTTCTGTATCTTCAATGACTCTAACTGATGACCTTTCCTTTGTCTCGACAAACACACAGAGCCACTACTTATTTCTATGTCTATCATTCTGTCTCCTGTACCATGTTCACGTTGTCCCCCTCTTTACTTTAAAACATATTCCCTTTTTTAAGTACATCTACATCCATGTGCACAGCGCTACATGAGCGCCATGGAAGAAACACCACACTAGTGTGTAAGACGTCAGTGTGCAGTTTATCTAGTTGTGTTTAGTGTGTCTGTGCTCATTTACACACTTTGTTACAGGGTGTCCGCGGGGTCTTAAAAAGTATTAAAAGTTGATAAATCAATTTAGCGAAAATTATGGTTATTAAAATGTATTAAACAGCATTTTCCAAGGTATTACATTTTGTAGCTTGTTTTCAATAAGTGTATAAATTGTCCAAAGAGGTTTTATTCTAAAGTCTGCCTGAATGTAATCATTGCGTAGGTGTGTAGTGTGATTCTATGTAGTTTATTTATGGCATCCCGTTGGATTTGACGTCATCTGAACAGGACATCGCACGCTCACTGCTTGATAGCGCGCAAAGGTCCGTTTACGCCGGTTGTTAAACAACATCGTTATGGGGAAATGCAAGTTTGCGTCCAAATGGTTGGAAGATAAGGAGGAAGGACAATCAATACTGTATATAGTCAATGTGAGGTAAAGTGTTGCCAATGTAACCGGTTAAAACTCCAAGTGGCGATGAGGTCTTAAAATGTGTGGAAAGGGTCTTAAAAAAGGTCTTAAAAGGTATTACATTTGACTTCAGGATTCCTGCATATACCCTG
>NW_011352667.1:0-4478 GCF_000735185.1 Notothenia coriiceps
CACTTTACTGTCCCATGTTATGCCGGCTTTTCTTGGCTTATTTTGAAGGTGAGTGGTGATGAACAAATTACTAAACTGCCAGTGCCTCGATTTTACAGCTAATTAGCTAAAAGACAATAACAAATATAGTTAGGCTAACTAAGGTCTACTAGCTAATGGATAAGTTAGCTCAAGGTTTAGCTAACGAAAGGCAATGTAGCGATCTGCATTTATTGTTCAAGTGTTCTGTTAACTGTTTGTGTCAGGCTTCTGTGAGGAGAGCAGGTAGGGGCGGGGTTGGGGAGCAGAGGGTTTGGTGTGTGTGTGTCTGTGTGGGCGCGTGCAGGGGAGTGAGAGGTTGGCGCGAGAGGAGAGAGAGTGAGAAAGGACGGATGAGAGCCGTTGGTTGTTAATAAACCTGTTTAACTTGAGAACGCTTCACTCGTCATTCCGACACGTCCGGGTGGACGTTACAATATATATATATGTATATTAATATATATATATATATACCTTGGTTTAGACCAAGAGGTTTCTGCTTTGTGCAATTGGGATTGAGCAACCCGAAATCCTGCAATAAAAGTGTATCATTTTTGTGGCGTTTTTAAAGCATAAGTTGATTTCAACAGTTAGGAAATATACCACTTTACGATAACTTAACGTGTAGGACATACCTTTATGAAAAACGCCATCGCTGCAATTCCCTCTGATTCCTCCGTGGCCTGCTGAATAGTTAGACCTTTCTTCATACTGACTATGTGCATCTGCAAAAGATGCAGGGTGTGAAGTCAAAAGAAAAGTCACAAAGTGCGCGCAGTTTAAAAAACAAGAAGATGCATGTTTTCTATGGTGAATGCCGAACAATACTACCTCCATTAGATATCTTTGTCCGTCAATCTTGTGCTCTGAACCTGGGTGATGTTCTCTGTTGCCCCAGTGAAAGTGAAGCTGAATTGTTGAATATGTATCATTTAGTCCACCTCCGCTCACCTCAACTTTACCATCGTGCAATTTCAATTTCACTAAAGATAAAGGATGTGTTAATGCATATACTGAAGTTACGCACATTTTAAAGATCATGTAAAAATTCCAGACCTCTGTCCCAAACAATGAGTGTAGTATAGAAAAGCCCTTCAGTCTCAGTTTGTGTACCTGTGTGTCCATTGTTTGTTATGGACTTGATGACATGCTTAGAAGAGAAGTTGACAAAGTTAAAGTTAAGCAGGTGGGGGTCCGCATGAACATTGTTGGTGTCTATATCTATCGGAGACTGCCTTTTTCCTCCACAGGAAGCCCCGTGGAGGTATTCCCATGTGGATGGGGTGTCATCTGAAAGTTAGAGGCGGTCTTAATATCACAAACTAATAGTAAATCAATAGGAGAGACATTTTTCATACTTACCGCAGTTGGTATAGCACCAATCGCTTGCAGTAGCTGAAACAGAAATAATATGTGCTGCGAAAACTGTAGAAGCGAGCTGACAGAAAAGGCTTTGTAAGCATTTTGTAATCAAACATTACTGAGTTATATTGTAACTTGGACCTGAACACAGTGGTGGCTTTAAACTATGCAATTACACATTATTTTTGGACTATTATTATTGCTTTAAATGACATTGAGGATATGAGGTCGATCCCCCACTCAAAACATGATCACATGGATAAGATATTGACTACATTTGTCGCTTTTTATATAGTAACCTTTGTCCATTACTTTCTATTTGGGTAGTAGATTGGTCTAATGTAGAGACTTTTAATTCATTATTTACATTTAATATAGTTTTTTCTTTGGATAGTCGAATATTTTTGTATTTTCTAATTCAATTGTGGGCTGGGCTAAGCCTCCGATCTTAGTAGATCCAAGCAACGCCCCTGGTATAATTTAATATATATATTTTTAATGCACAGCCCTCTTCTTCTCTGGATGTATGCTTGCCCTTTAGAATCAATCAAAATCAATAAATCAATCTAAAGAGCAGGTTCAGAAAACGTTTAAATGATCATTACGGAATTATACTTAATCATCATAATAATAATAATTCCTAACACCAGACCTTCATGCATCCTTTTATGCTATTTTATGCTTATTTACACTTAACGCTTCAGAGGGTAAATGTATATTTTACAGTTACTATACATTTTAAGTCCAACAAGAAAAAAAGGGTAACAATTATTTTTAAAATAAAAATAAATGGAGATTCCGGATCCACTTTTTCCCAACAAATCTAGGCCAAGGCACCTTGTGTAGGTCATGCAGTAGGTATGATAGACAGCTTAAGATAATACTCTTTATTCACAATCTTGGATGCATGTAAGATTGCTCTACATATGTCTCCAAATCTCTGCTTAGAATTTTAAAAAAAGGTCCTTGACATCTAAATTATATTGCGTCCTGCACTGTAATCCTCATTAAAGATGATACCACATGAAGTACAAATGGACAAAGCTCTTAAACAGAAATATTTACATTTAGTAGAAATGTAAGCTTTTTACTCACCACATTTGACCAAAGCCTCCAAACTCAGGCACAGCAGAAGGGCGGACAAATGCATCTTCAGGAGGAAAGGTAACTGGTTATCAACCACAAGGTCTGCATGGGTTTTATAGCCATTTCACAATGTCTATGAACTGCATGAAGTAAACACGTTTTGAGACAAAACTATGTCTGTACTAACCTCAGTGATGTCTAGCTATGATGAAGCCCTACTGTATGCTAAATGTATCAAAATATATTTTGCAGCAGCTAGACATTGAAACATCAACATACGTCATACAACATACATTACTGAAAGCATGTTGAATGTGTTGAAGCAAGTCCTACTCAAAGAGTCTCATATAATCCAATTTAAATGAACTAAGACATGGTATAAACTCAAGTCTTCCCACTGCATCCCAAAGGCAGGCATCAGCAGGTTTGTGATGCCAACTGGAAACATCATCTTATCATATAATGTGGAATCAAAGAATAAATCCTGAATTCATGCTGAAAATGTAATCGTTTAAAATTTGACAAATCCTCTAACCTTGCTGTCCAAGCCTGAAGTCCCCAAGGATTAAACCAGATAGTTAGATTGAGGTGTCACAATAAAAACGTATGTCCTTTTCCAAACAAGCTCTTCAGTGAGGGGAAGATGAGAGCGTCCTATAAAGTTGTAGACAATGCAATGGGAGGGGGGACAGACTGCGTAACACTAAACCAGTATAGGGGAGACGTATAATGAGTACAGGTTTGTTTTAAGGACACTGCACTCAAAATACAGGTGTACCATGAGGTGGTTGTACTCAGCAAGCTTAAACCTGAATGACCCTGCTCCTGTACCAAAGCACCTCAATGGTAATAACAGAAAGTTGACGCTAATTCAACGTTAACCTAGGAAACAAAACAAAGCCCTAGTTTAATTCAAAGCATAACTTTTAATCAGTAAATTCATTATCATAACCTTGGACCCTGTAATGCAGCATGAACTTCAAATAATCCATTTGATTCCTGTTAAAGGAACTGTTTTGATTTCTAATCCCTTACATCGAGGCAGCAAGCAACAATAAAACATTAACGTACAGAAGCCAGATAAAGGATACACATGCCATTTTACTATACAAAGGACACAGCGGACTTTAAGCTTTTAATTATTATGTTGTCCTGAAAACTGTCACCGTAAGAAGTAAAATAAACCCTCTGTATATCTTGGATTAAGACAGACTTTAGGCCTACACAAACAATTGTAGGAATGTTTACTTTAAACCGCAGTAATGTGACGCTGTACTGTGCTGGGACACGGCCAAATGTATAACCATCTGATTCAAATCCAGATGCTCCACTTGTGAATGTATTTCTGCTTTGGCATCCAATTTTTTATTCCGACAAACCACAATGACATTACCACATGAACATCATTAAGTTCATGTTTGGGTGTTTTTAGTACAACTAACTATCATCAAAAGATAAGCTAATAAAAGTTATGAACAATGACATTACCCCATGAACATCATTAAGTTCATGTTTGGGTGTGTTTAGTACAACTAACTATCATCAAAAGATAAGCTAATAAAGGTTATGAACAATAAGTGCATTGTGATTGATTGAAAGGAAATGAAATTCCAATGTAGATTAAAATAAATGTTCTTATCTTACTCTGTGCCAGAAAGTGAATGATTGCATTTCCAAAATTATCAAACACTTCATATTAAATTGATATTGACTACACAGTAGCTTCTATTGACAGATGCACGCTGAGCACGAAACATTGACACTTAAGACAACCATTTATTGCCAAACATGAAAGCAAGGTGTCTTTTTACCTGGTAATGTTTATTCTTATTATTCCTGTGTTTATACACACACACACACACACACACACACACACACACACACACACACACACACACACACACACACACACACACACACACACACACACACACACACACACACACACACACACACACACACACACACACACACACACACACACACACGACACACTACACTACTACTACTAC
>NW_011352668.1:0-4243 GCF_000735185.1 Notothenia coriiceps
GTAACAGTGGAAGTACTCAGATCTTGTAGTTGAGTAAAAGCAGAAGTACTAAGATCTTGAGTAAAAGTAGAAGTACTCAGATCTTGTACTTGAGTAAAAGTAGAAGTACTCAGATCTTGTACTTGAGTAAAAGTAGAAGTACTCAGATCTTGTATTTGAGTAAAAGTGGAAGTACTCATATCTTGTACTTGAGTAGTCAAAGTAGAAGTACTCAGATCTTGTACTTGAGTAAAAGTAGAAGTACTCAGATCTTGTACTTGAGTAAAAGTAGAAGTACTCAGATCTTGTATTTGAGTAAAAGTGGAAGTACTCAGATCTTGTACTTGAGTAAAAGTAGAAGTACCAGAGTGTAGGAATACTCTGTTACAGTAAAAGTCGTAGCATTAAAAATGTTACTCAAGTAAAGTAGAAAAGTATTATCATCAAAATATAGCACACCTCTGCATGTGTGTTTAAAAAGGCAAGCGTCACTTCAGTTCTGTGTGAGCATCTGTAGAAAAGACACTTTAAGTACAGATGTTATTTAAACTCCGATTGCAACTTTTTAAAACATTTGATTACTGCAAGGCTTTGGTTTTGTTAAGATAAAGCAATTGTTTTCAAAGATTTCCCTCTTAAATCTTTCTCTCCCCTCTCCCTTTAAAACTGGCATCTGGATTGGCACCCCGCCTCTCTATTGCAGGTGAGAGTATCACAGAGGACACTTTGACACGGAGACAATGGGAGTCGGAGATTGAACTGCCAATTTTCCAATTGTAGTCGATTTGCTTCAGTGCTTTGGCATCAAGAGCACCCAACCTGCAATCTCCTAAAGAGCCAATAGGGTGGGATTTCACTGCGAAAAGTAATCTCATTTTATAGAAGTCTAGGAAAAAAACACACCCCATTTATTATCTCAGTTAAAGGGGCCCTCTTATTCTCATTCTCAGGTTGATAGTATTATTTGTAGCCCCTCGGTCCAATAAATAAGGCCACGAACATACTGATGTCTTTTGAAGTTGTGTTCTCTCCCTCTCGCTCTCTCTTTCTCCAAAGACACCGAGTAAACTATAAGAAATGAACAATTGAAAGTTTCCAATAGGCGCGTTCACACCGGAGTACTTTTCCCCCTTTAGTTCCGATATAGTTCTGAAATGTCGCGTTCACACCAAAAAAATCCGGAACTAAAATGAGTTCATGAGAACCTGCAAGAGAGCAGGGACTTTCGTGGGAGAAAAAGGTTCCTATGTCTGATTGGCTGGGCGGATTGCAAACCACGCCCCGTAAAACTCCCAAAAAGTTTTGTGAAGCCGCCATTTTATTATCCTCGCATTAGCATTATTAGCATTAGCATTAGCCCAGCGCAGAAACGCAGAGAGACTAATTTATGGCAACACAAAATAAAACATGGGAGCGGTGGAGATGAGGAGGTGTCGGCGTTCTGGCGATTTACTCTGAAGTCCCAGCAGCTTCTACTGAAGCCAGTCCCCAACTCTGTGGACTTCCGGCCGGGGACTCCAGGTGGCAGTATAGGCCGTGAAGTGGTTTGCCTGCCAGTAAACCCAAAGCAGAAGAAGAAGAAGAAGTGACGTCAACGGCTTCATTTGCCTAATCCTCCCCTAAGGATTTATTCCGGTGTGAACACGATCTGCTCTTTAGTTCCTGAGAACTAAAGAGTTCTGATGAACCTTTGTGGGAAAAGTACTGCGGTGTGAACGTTTACATTAAGTCGTTTCAGTCTCTTATTCCCGTAGATAAACAGCATTTGCAAAATCAAAACGTGGGTCACTCACAAAATAATTTTATTTGACACAAACAATACAAAAAAAAGTGTAAAGCACACTCTTAAATATTAACACACACATATCAACAAATGAGACATATTTACCGTGTGCACCTCTTGAACCTGATTACTTAAACGGCATGAGTACACCCTCTTCTGCCGCCATGTTGCCTCTTACCCACAATGCCATGGCAATGCCCTCTGACCTGACTGTGGTCATGACTCACGACGACATCTCAAATATGAAAAATTCTACATTTTCGCTATCCAGATAATTGGATAATATCCAGATACATTTTACAATTGTCTAATTACACTCAAATTTACAATATCATAAATCATAAATTTATAAGAAAGGCACACAAATTAACATCCTAACAAAAACGTTTCTCAGACTGTTACAGTGTGTATTGCCTCTACTGTGACATGTTTACATGCTTTGATATGGAAAAAGGGAGGAAGGAACACAGGGGATTTTAGGCTTTGGAGACCATTTAAATGCAAACCTACAGGAAAGGGGAAACCCCAAAAAGCACAATAGGGCCCCTTTAACATTTTAGTTTTTCAATATATCATGATGTTTATTTTGAAAGATAATTCATCATTTATTTGATACATGTTTTTTTTTCTTTTAAACACATGTGACACGTTTAGCTGAATATTTAAATACAGTAAATCTAAATCCTCCTTATGGTGCATATCAACAGTTGAGAACATGAATAAAATAAAAGCAGATGTTATAAACAAATACAAATGTGTATTTTCTGTAAGCTACATTACAAAAACAGTAGGATGGTTGAGATATTTCACTGCTGGACGTTGTATATAATACATATCAATTACTCTGCTGGACGTACTTTCACACCAGCATAAATCCACCTTAATGATGAGGCAGTGGAAATTATTAATGAGACCGCTGCTATTATTTGGGATATTGAAGAGGCTCATGAAGCTATTCAGCAAGAGGCATTTTGTCTCCAACATACCTGCAGATATTCCTTGGGATTTGGTCCTTATCTTTGAGTGGAAAAGCATTGTCTTTTGGGAATCGGTCGAGTAACATTCAGGCCCCTCGTGGCTAACTTCCTTATTTTCTATCAAGCCACTAGATCCCTTAAAGCTCTCCTATTATGCTATTTTTAGGTATACCGTATATTATGGATCTTAGATATATAAAGAACATGTCTTTGATGTGTTTTGCTCAAAATACCTTAAAGGGGCCCCATGCATACCACGCCGTCAAAAGCGTAGTATCAGTTTCATAATCTCCGCTCCGCCGGGGGGGAGGGGAGGGGGGTGTCAGTGTTAGCGATGCTTGCTAATGCAAACACAGACCATATTACAGTCGGGCATTGTTTCTGATAGCAACGTTTCTGATAGGGCCGTTGGTCCGCATGTCTGATATTACGTCAGAGCGGACGTATATCTGGATCAGCTCCGTTGTTCCCCCGTTTTTAGAGATGTGTAATCATGATATTGCACATGTTATATAGCAGCAACTGTTTTGTAATGATATTTATACATAACAAAACCTCTTTCCTGAGAGCTGCAAGAAAAGGCAGCTATCAGTAGAGCTACAACCAGGTACAGGAGTCTTTAGTGCTGAGACATCACATAGAAAATACTGTAATCTCAACACACAGCAAGCACTGCTTTCATCAAAGCAGGAGGAAAGCAACGGCTGAGCCAGCAGAGTTAACAAAGCCTGGCAGGTGAAGCTTACATTGATGTAAAACCCGTCAATACAGGTGTTAGCTTCAGAGTCCAACGGGAGGAACAGAGGTCGCACGTTTTAGTCATCGTCAGTGAAAAATCTGAAGGCTGTCCGTCATTTTGACAAATTCGAAAGTGAGGGTGATCTATCCGTCACTTCCCGAATCAATCAATATTGAACAACTACGGATTGAAGGCCCTGGAGCTCATCAACTTCTTGTCGGACTACCATTTCTTCCAAATGAAACGAGTATTTGCAAGATCTGGATATAAGATAGGATAAGATAAGATCATTTTTGTTTAGCTTATCTGTTTATAGTGTCGTGGACAGTCCCCATTGATCAACTGTCACTAAAAACAGTAAATGGGGCAGCTTTAGCTAACATTGCTAATTTCCAGCTGTTGTCCCCGGCCAGATGATATTAGACACCTTTTTAAAATCACAATACATCAACAGCAGTAGTTCTAAAGAACAGATGAAAGACAAGTAGATACAGGCGAAAGGATACAAGAAAACATTAAAATTGACCTTTATTTATCCCCGTGGGGAAATTCAGGAACAGAGTTCACAAAAGATTAATACTATAACGTTCACAGATGGAGTCGGAAACCGGCTGCAAGTTATTAGGCTTTAATAACTCTTATTAGCTTAGAGGAATACAGGTACAGGTACAGCTTGGGGTTTCCACCTTACACACTCTCTAACTCCCACACACACACCTATATATACCAGTGTCTACGTCACAACCTTCCCGCCCTCCCCCGTCC
>NW_011352669.1:0-3499 GCF_000735185.1 Notothenia coriiceps
CACAAACTTATCTCTTCCCTCATTGGTCATGTGCGCGTTCGTGTGTTTTGGAGGAGGGACTCTGTAAGAAAGTCTGAAGGAAGAGGCATATTTTTTCCGGTTGTGTATTTCCAAATTCTAGCGCACTCGAGCTGGTTTCTCCATTCTTACCTACCCTACCTTTAACTCTTTTTAGGGTGCAGCTATATGTTTTATTTATTTCAAAGTGGGCCCATTTTAATAATTTTTTTTTTCCTTCAAATCTGTAGATGACTCCCCAAGTGCTGTGTTTAATTTATTTTAATGTAGGCCTGTGTATTATTTTTAATTCTCCTTATAGGAGTTCTTTGTTTCTTATTAGAGGTTAACAGTTTTATATAATAGTAATAAATAGCCTAATAAATTGCTAAAACAACTGTACCTTTTTGTCTGATATAACAATAAATACAACTTTATTAGCTATCAAGCTATGAAATATGTTTTGCGGCTCCAGACAAAAAAATATTTTGGAAAAAGGAGCAAAATGGCTCTTTTGGTCAAAAAGGTTGCAGACCCCTGCCCTAAGGCTTCTTTGCGCCGCATGAGAACCCTGGCAGAATTGAGAAAGATCTGCAAATCAATAAAAAAATCATCTAATTTCACCCCCCTCCACCCCTTAGTTTCCGCCAGAAAGGATCTGATCCTCTGGAAAGAGTACTCCTCTCCCTTTACCTCAACGATGTCAAAGAATGACTCACTGTCACTGTCCTCTGAGTCCTCTGAGACTCACTCTGGCTGAGAGGAGGAACACAGCGACTCCTTCTTTGACACCTTCCCTTTTTGAGCCACACTTCCTTTGCTCACTTGTTTTTCCTTTTAACAGGTAACCTTAATAAATCCTCATCCATTACCACATCCTCTAGAACAGACTCAGCCACTCTGGCTGCAGTGTGCTCACTATCTGCTTCCTGCATGACCTGAGTGTCCGGACCCCATCACCGGCGGCCCGGCCTCGGACAAGGCAACCGGCAACGGCTCCGCCGCGGACACCGTCGGTCCCGCTGCGAGCACGGACACAGCGGGCGCGTCACCCGCCCTCTCCGGGCACGCGCAGATAAACTGTCCTGCCACTCCACAACCAAAACATTTGAAGATGTCAGACGTAACATATAGCGTACAGTATATACAAATCATCAATTTTGAACGTGAGAACCAGATTCAGATCCTCTTCATCATTCTTCAGGACCATAAGCACCTGTCTCCTAAAAGACACAACGTGCTTGAGGTGCGGGGATTTACAGCCCAGGGGGATCAACTTAATGGGAGACGCAAGCTGCCCGTGTCGAGCCAGCTCTCTCTCCAACAACTCGTTTCTCAGAAACGGGGGCACATTAGAGATGATGACTTTTTTAGCTGGAGTGACAAGGGGTAGCACGGGTAACAGCATCCCTTTAATCACTAGCCCACTCTCCACCAGCTGGTTAGCTTTCTCACTGCAGTCTAAAAAAATAACCACTGCACTGTTCATGCGGGAGGCAGATTTGACCCACCACAGCCCCCACAGCCAGACCAAACTCCTCCACCGACACACTGACAGGTGGAGAGAGCTTGATGTGAGGAGTCAGCTTATCTAAACCAGCGCAGCTTCCACGGAACGCCATGCAGGGCGGCGTGACTGCAGCTGCAGCCGCTAGACAAACAATTAGACAAACAATTCACCAGTGCAACCAAACAACACCACCAACAAAACACCAAAGTCGGTGAAATGATGCACAAAGACATCAACTATCACCCAGAGACAAGTGAACCCTAAAAAACTTCCATCAGTATGAAACACTCTCTGGCTTTGAACAGTGTCCATAAAAGATTTGATTTGAAAAACAGCTGCTGTTGGTAAATGTAAGCCGCTGCAGGTGGAGAGACAACATTCAACATCCACCCATGTCCCAAACGCATTATTTAGCTTTTTTTTTTCTTTCTGTCTAAACATAGATTCTTAGTGCTAGCAACCCGGTAGAGTTGTGAACAGCTGTGTCTTGGTTTGCTCACATTAGGGCATCGTCCTCGAGGGAATAAAGTGGAAAGCAAATGAAGAATTACAGTAAGCAAAACAATAGCAGTTTAAAACTGTTAACATCTGTTGCTGTTCAGTGCAGTTTCCTTTTATTAACATCTGTGGATCTCTATCGTTTACAGACAGCTCTGCCGCCAACCTGCTGCTGTTTCAAAGATACATTTTTCTGCTGATACTGAAACTTGAATAGTCATTTTGGTCATAAGTTAATCAACTGATATTTAAATAGAGCCAAGGCAGTAGAACAACAAACCACTCTGCACTTTTATTAAGACTGCACTTATACAGTATATTTATTAATTGCATCAGAGTTCAATATAAAGATAGTCTCGGCTATTTTGGGATGCCAAAACAACACAACGTTCTTGATGGGACAGGACTTGTTGCCATTTGTGCATGTAATGATTACAGGCAGGGGCGGACTGGGGGAAAAAAGTGGCCCGGGGATTAATTGACCGACAGGCCCACTTAATGCGCGGCATGTATCAGCAGATGTTAACAGATCATTGATGCAATACCCATTTGGACCCAATACGCCTGACTGGACACATGGAATAAAACATGGGCGTAGGAAGCATCCTCAATGTGGGTGAGACAATTTAACAGGGAGTGTGGGCAGGTGGTGGACCTAACCTCCTCCAGGGGGGTCCGGGGGCATGCTGCCCCGG
The DNA here is from genome assembly GCF_000735185.1 of Notothenia coriiceps. Lineage (NCBI taxonomy): Eukaryota > Metazoa > Chordata > Actinopteri > Perciformes > Nototheniidae > Notothenia > Notothenia coriiceps. The sequence goes on from NW_011352669.1 coordinate 2,701, forward strand.
GAAGATTTTTTTTTTAATGTTGAAGTTAAATGCATCAATCTGGTGCACTTTGAGAGCACAATTAGGGACTAAATCTATGGATACATCTCTCAACACCCATATGAACAGATTTATTTTTTCTTTCTTCGTGGATTCATCTTCTTATTACAGACATGCATTTCCAAACATTTTGGTCTACCTACGCTGTAAAATGTATTATCTCTTCGATTTACACACGGCATCTATTGCACGTCTGTCCGTCCTGGGAGAGGGATCCCTCCTCTGTTGCTCTCCCTGAGGTTTCTCCCATGTTTCCCTTTAAACTGTGAGTTTTTCTCTGGAAGTTTTTCCTTGTACGATGTGAGGGTCTAAGGACAGAGGGTGTCGTTTTCTCATACTGATATTCTGCACAAACTGTACTGTTGTATTTGTTGTAAAGCGTATTTACTGTCGGTTATTTTTTTATTATATGGACAGCACTTTGGCTCGACCAAAAATCGTTTAAAAAATGTGCTATGTAAATAAAACTTGATTTGATTTGAACATTTATTTGAACAGCAAGTGGAGGCAAAAGTGACTGCACCCAAAACAATAAACCTGCTAGATAACTAGCCTAAAATCGGTAACAGAATGTGGGCAACACGTTCTTCTCCACAGCCGCGCGACCTCTTGAGTCAGACGTCACTTCCCCGTTTTCTATCCTACGGGTACAGCCACTCGCCCTGAACTCAGGCTCGCTACAATACTGTATACTGTATACACAAACTATGCAAAAACGCCTTTACGCTTTGGAGCTTGTTTGTCCATCTGTAAGCAACTG
>NW_011352670.1:0-3551 GCF_000735185.1 Notothenia coriiceps
CACCATCCAGGTCTACGAGGAGACATGTATCCTTCTGGACGTGCGACTGTGTGTTCCCTGCCTTTTGAATTCAATGTATATTGATCCATTTGTCAGACATACAGGTGAGAGACAGACAGGTGAGAGACAGATATGTAAGACACAGACAGGTAAGACACAGACAGGTGAGAGACAGACAGGGTGAGACAGACAGGTGAGAGACAGACAGGTGAGAGACAGACAGGTGAGAGACAGACAGGGTGAGAGACAGACAGGTGAGAGACAGACAGGGTGAGAGACAGACAGAGTGAGAGACAGACAGGGTGAGAGACATACAGGTGAGACAGACAGGTGAGAGACAGACAGGGTGAGAGACAGACAGGTGAGAGACAGATATGTGAGACAGACAGGTGAGAGACAGATAGGGTGAGAGACAGACAGGTGAGACGGACAGGGTGAGAGACAGACAGGTGAGACAGACAGGTGAGACAGACAGGGTGAGAGACGGACAGGGTGAGAGACAGACAGGTGAGAGACAGACAGGTGAGAGACAGACAGGTGAGAGACAGACAGGGTGAGAGACGGACAGGGTGAGAGACGGACAGGGTGAGAGACAGACAGGGTGAGAGACAGACAGGGTGAGAGACAGACAGGTGAGAGACGGACAGGGTGAGAGACGGACAGGGTGAGAGACGGACAGGGTGAGAGACGGACAGGGTGAGAAGGACAGGGGAGAGACAGACATGTTATCAGTAGGGATCCAAAAAGAGTGATACACCTCCTAGTAGGCCATCTTACATGACACCTCTGCTTTTAAAAGATCTCTGAAATATAATATTTATCAAATGTTTCATAAGAATGAGACAATACCAACATTTCATATATTTACCATGAGCACAAAAATATGGCGTGTTTTAATCCGTACAACACATAACTTTTTATCTAATAACACGATGAAGCAAATGTGTTTATTTGAAAGCGAGACGAAAGAGGAAGGAGAAGTGAATCAGCACATTGTCCGACCCATGAACTGTGAGAAAATAATGATGGTTGTAATAGTTGGCCTTTTATAAAGTGACATATGAGAGGTTATCATATTTTAAAGAACTCACATTCTTTCCCTTTTTAAGGAGAATGATAAATCATCCTTTGGTCACATCTAGTCTGTGTGCCGAGAGGCCAGCAGGGGGCGTAACGTCGCCCTCTGATGCATGAAAGTGTTTTGTCATTTCTACAAGTCAATCCTACATCCCAGTCGAAATGTTTTTTCCTGAGCGTGGGTGCAGCCGGCGTGTCTGTGGGAGACCCGGTGCTGCGGACGGGGAAGCCTCTCTCCGTGGAGCTGGGTCCAGGGATCATGGGCTCCATCTTTGACGGTATCCAGCGACCCCTGAAGGACATCAACGACATGACACAGAGCATCTACATCCCCCGAGGAGTCAACATCGGAGCCCTGAACCGAGACCTCAAGTGGGAGTTTAATCCCATCAAGAGCCTGCGGGTGTGTGCAGGGTTACAACCTTCATGTTGACATGTCGTACCTTAGGGGTCCAAAGACTATATTTAACACAATATTTGTTTTGATTGTCTTTTGGGCAAACTTTGAAAATGTTAGATTACATAGAAAACATTTTTGTCAATAATAGAAGCAGGAAATTAGCTGTTTTTTTCTATCTTTTTTAAAACTATATTTGTATTGATTTTTTACATTTGATGGAATACAAACAGGAAAGAAAGAAAACACACAGACGGGCATAGAAAAGGAAGTTAGATGTTTTTAAATGTACATATATTTAATATTCAACTTGGCCTCAGATGATTAGAGGCCAAATATCATATTTAGACTTTTTTTTTTTTTTTTTACATATAATTGTAAAGCCTAACTTCCAACAGGAGCCATTTGGGGGGGCTCTGTGGAAAAAAGGTTGGGAACCCCTCTTCTAAGTTATACAATATTTGCTCTTTTTGCACGTGGGACAACGTAGTTCAATGCGCTCAAAGATTAAACCTATTATGATCAATTGAAAATGTAAGCTGAGGTCAGGTTCGGGCGCAAGTGGGATATATTATCAGACTTTCTCTTTTTTTGTATCCTTATCAGGTTGGCAGCCACATCACAGGAGGAGACATCTACGGCATAGTGTGCGAGAACTCCCTCATCAAGCACAAGATCATGCTGCCTCCCAGGAACAGAGGCACGGTGACCTACGTGGCTCCGCCTGGAAACTACGACGTCAACGTGAGTCCCCCCCCCCCCCCTCCCCCTCCTCCTGATGCTCAGTCTCCCACTGTCGGATGTTTGTGTTAATGCCCTGCGTCTCTGCCCCAGGACGTGGTGATGGAGCTGGAGTTCGAGGGGCTGAAGGAGAAGTTCACCATGATCCAGGTGTGGCCCGTCAGACAGGTCCGACCCGTCACAGAGAAGCTGCCGGCCAATCACCCGCTGCTGACCGGACAGAGAGTGCTGGACGCCCTTTTCCCGTACGTCTCCTCCTTTACTAACCTTCATCGCTCCAGACATGTGGCTAACCCTAACCCCCCTCTCCTCTCTTCGTGTGCAGGTGTGTGCAGGGAGGAACCACAGCCATCCCAGGAGCGTTCGGCTGTGGAAAGACTGTCATCTCTCAGTCGCTGTCCAAGTACTCCAACAGTGACGTCATCGTCTACGTCGGCTGCGGGGAGCGCGGTAACGAGATGTCAGAAGTACTGCGAGACTTCCCAGAGGTGGGTGTTTGTTAAAGAGGACATGCTCATATTCAGGTTCATATTAGTATTGTTTGCCTGGACTGTGACATGTTTCCATGACAACTCATTACAGCTATTGATGAACTGCTTAGCAGAGATCAAATGTCCTCAACCTCAATGAGAGCAAGATTGAGGTTATCTTTTTTGGACCCCAACCTCCCAGGTTGATATTCTGGGCTCCCTCAAAAATAATATCCTCCCCTCTGTCACGAACCTTGGAGTGACCTTCAATAGCGCTTTTAGATTTGATAAGCAGGTCAGCAGCGTATTCAAAACCTGCTTTTTTAAAATACGACTATTGAGACCAAGACCAAGTCGTTTTTATCTTTTAAAGACCTGGAAAGGGTTATTAACGCCTTTGTTACCTCGAGGTTAGATTACTGCAACGCTCTATACGTGGGTATGGACCAGGCGCCTGCAGCTAGTCCAGAGCGCAGCTGCACGTCTACTCACTGGTCATAAAAAGCGTCACCACGTCACCCCAATTCCGGCCTCACTGCACTGGCTTCCAGTTCGGTTCAGAATTTATTTTAAACTCCTTTTATTTGTTTTTAAAGCCCTAAATGGGCTCCGGCCTGTAGCTGAACTCCTCCATCGATACACCCCAGCCAGAGCCTTAAGGTCTGCTGACCAGCTGTTGTTGGTAGTGCCCAAGACCAGGCTCAAAACCCCCGAGCCTTCGCTGCAGCTGGCCCTCTGGAACACTCTGCCCCTCCATGTGAGGTCGGCCCAGACCCTAGGGGTTTTAAATCTACCTTAAACTCACCTCTTTTCTCTGGCCTTCTAGTCAGAGCGGAGCACGACTCCTGACTTTCCCTGTGTTTAAG
>NW_011352671.1:0-3617 GCF_000735185.1 Notothenia coriiceps
GGAATTGTATTTATTTTGTTTTTGTTTGTTTTAAGAACACTGGCTCTTATTTTTTTAATGTCGCGGAGGCGTCGGGGATATTTCTTTTGTTTAACATTTGCACATTTAAATAAACATAAAAGTGAGTTTCTCACTTCTGTTATTCTGTATCGACCTGCATTAATGTTCACGTGTTCTGTTAACGGTTGTTTTATGGTCAGGCTTCTGTGAGGAGAGCAGTTAGGGGCGGGGTGGAGAGCAGAGGGCTTTTTGAGTGCGTGTCTGTGTGGGCGCGTGCGTGTGGGTGAGAAAGGCTGCATGTTAGGGAGAGGAAGAGCAGCACGTTGTTGAGCGGTTTGTTGTTTTTGGTTGTTTTGGCGTGGTCCCGGCCCACAGTGACCCTTCCTGTAACCGCAATAAAGCTGTTAAGATTGTATACGCTTCGCTCGTCATTCCGACCTGTCCGGGTGGACGTTACAATACGTCATACAGTTTTTTTGACGGGTATAAATGTTAACGATTAATCGATAATTGATCGTTAACGTCTCACGATGATCGATTAAAGAGATTTCTTAAAATGCCCATCCCTACTCCTGACGTAAGAGAATTTTCAAATCTGGGTCAGTCTGTATCAGATCCGTTGCAGCCCCGTTCTTAGAGATTTGGGTATGGAGGAAAAGAGAGGGGGTTGTGTTTTCTGAGACTTGGTGAGTTCCCTGACACACCGGGGACACATATTCATGTATACAAGACGTACACAAGTGCATTTTGCATGATAGATTCCCTTTAACTGCACCCTATTTACTGTACTCCTTTAGTGTACATACAGTTGTGCTTACAACTTTGACCCTTTAGCTAATGTAGTGTTATTTCAGCGCAGCAAACAGCAAAGGTTAACTTGGATCTCTGGATAAACATTGAGACATAGTCTGTGCTCTATGGGAAATGACATACACAAAATACACACAGGGCAGAATGTATGAGTAGGGGCCTTAAGGAGTTTGCTTTGGGCCCCCTAACAGGTTTGTTCAGTTATGGTTGAGCCACAATGAGGAAGGTTCAGATTATTGCATCATAAAGTCCACATAGAGGCTGTCAAATACAGTATGAAGACCACATGCTAAGAGAAAACATGAATATCAGCTGAGATTGGAACATAGTGTTGCAAAATCCCCTTGAACCTTTTGCAGTTTTGAAAGAAGCACTTAGATTGTATACTTAAGTAAAAGTTATAATACCACAGTGTCCTGCATTAAAAATGATACTTAAAGGTAGGGTAGGTAAGAATGGAGAAACCAGCTCGAGTGCGCTAGAATTTGAAAGTACGAGGGCACGAGATAAGTTTGTGCACAGATGGAAGGCTGACAGGCAGGTAGGCCATCCAGTTATTTTAGCCGGGCCGGCTCAGATGATTGGTCGTGCTTTTTACAGTACCACGGCTTCCACAGATTAATTGTTTTATGTATTTATTGTCAAAGCACTTGAGATATTCATTGCTATCGGGATGTTAAGAGCATTCCATGGAATATAACAAGTGTTTCTGAAGTGAATTACGTACCCCACCTTTAAGTAAAAGCACAGTAAAATGTACCACAACCAAAAGTTCTCCTCATCCAAAGTGGCCATCTTTGAATAATAAATATTATATTACTGGTTTATAATTAGTGATGCATTGTGTTCATTTTGCAGCTGGATAAGGATAACTTAACTTTAATAACTTGTTATACTGCCAGGTACTTCCATTCATAATAGTACATCATAATGTATTTAATTTGTATATTAATAATATGAACCCGAAGTAACTGGTAACTCATCTTTAAAAAATAAATGTAGTGGAGTAAAAAGTACAATATTTGTTTCCAAAATGTAGTGGAGTAGAAGTATAAAGTAGCATACAATTATAATACTCAAGTAAAGTACAAGTATCTCAAAAATGTACTCAAGCACAGTACTTGAATAAAAAAAGAGTGGGGATGCAATAATATTTGATGACAACCATTCTTCATCAACTTTGTTGTTCTTTAATTCATGTATTTTTTCCCATATCTGTATGTAGCCTATGTTCATTTTTTAAATTATTATTATGTATTATTATATATTGGAGGAAGTTAAATGATGTGTCATGTTGAAATGTTGAACGTAGTGTTTAAAAATCCCTACTAATTGAGTAAAGAAAAAACATACCAAAAAAAGTACAGTACAGTACTTGTGTAAATGTACTTAGTTACTTTCCCCTGCTGGCCTTATGCAACGGTAACTATGACAGAGTGGACAGGGCACGAGCCAACCAGGTAGAAGAGAGTAATTAAACCCTATTAGTTATCCCTCCGCAGTGTGGGGCTCACCTGGGCAGATCACTCCTCCACACGTACAGACTGCCCACATAGGAGCACGCCAGCAGCAGACAGGACAGCACGGACACCCAGCACAGCCCGTCCGGGGGAACGAAGTCCCCGCTGCTGTGTTTCACCTCCTCTGTCAGAAGGTCTGCTGGTAGATCCCCCTCCGCTGCCATAACGACTGCCGGTTGAGACTGGAGCAAACTACTACTCGGCACCGGGCTGTTTGGTGGACCATCTAAGACGATAAAACACCCAACAAGAAGCGCGAACTTATCAATAGTCTAATTTCACAGGGGAGCTAACCATAATACATCCATGGAGCTAACGTCGCTAACCGGACTGATAGCTTCTTCGGCGCGCTCTAACGACGTCATCACATGTCGCTGCCTTTTCTTCTTCTCTGAGGTTCTTCTTCTTCTTCTTCTCTTGCTTTTGGCGGATTGCAAACAACTTAAAAGGTGCATACCGCCACCTACTGTACATGAGTATGCATCATCACATCATTCCAACTCATTAACCTATGTTCTAATCAAAATAAAATAAAAAATAAATTAATAAAACCATTAAATAAATAAAACAAAACAAAACAAATCTATGTTCTTTCCTGACCTAATGTTAAATTCTTTTTCCTACCCCAGTTTCACTCAAAAATGTAAACAGTGCCTTTCTGGTAGCTTTTACTCCCTCTCCTTTTGTTCCCAAAACACCAACCACACTCCACTCCCTCTCTGCCTCTAAGACTTTAGCCTTTAATTGTTCTCTTTCCGCTTTATAGATGTCACAATTTAACAATATATGTTCTACATCTTCTTTTACTGCACAGTTCCCACACTTGTTACTGTTACTTTTCCCCATGATATACAGCGTACTATTCAAAGCCGTGTGATTTATTCGGAGTCTAGCCATCATGATTTCCTCCCTTCTGTTTCTTTCTTTATGAATATTAATTGTAATTGTATTTTGTACTTTGTGATAGTCCTTGCCTTTCTGGTCTTTCTCCCACCTTTTCTGCCAGATCTCCATCCCTTTCTTCTTAATGACTGCTTTTCCTTCTCCTTTACCAAGTTGAACTGGTAGTGTTATTTGCTTTTGTAGTGCAGTTTTTGCTAATCTATCAGCACACTCGTTCCCTTTCACCCCCTCATGTGCAGGCACCCAGCAGAACTGCAGATCTATGCCGCTTCTGTGCAGTCTTAACAGGCTATGATTCAGTTCTATGAGAATGTCTTCTCTAGTAGTTGTTGTTGATTGTATGCTTTGTAATATGGACAATGAATCTGTACATATAACCACCCT
>NW_011352672.1:0-6876 GCF_000735185.1 Notothenia coriiceps
ATGAGATCTCTCTCCCCCATCTGTGTGTGAGGGGGCGGGGCAGTTTACACACACGCAGCTGCTACATGCAGCAACACACTGCGGAGATGGCGGAGAGAACGCGCTCTGAGGTGAGGTTAAACTTTACCCGTCTCGATGTGGACAATGCTCGTTACCAAAAGTGCAATAAGAGTTTATTATGTAAGGGCGGTAACACGAGCAATTTGTCTAAACATTTAGCAGAAGTGCACCACATCCAGACGGAGAAATGCACTGTTTGACTGTCTTTCTAGTAGCTCTGTAGCCCCATCCACGAGTAACTTTTCCACGTCAGGTGTTATGTATGCAGCAACACACGGAGTTAACTACATTATACACAGGGGTGCACATAAGTGGTACGCAGGTACGCATGCGCGGCAACAATCTGAAATGCGTACCGTCACTTGTGTCACAAAGCGCATTTGCGTACCGATGTATATGTGAAGCTTTTCCATAAGGGGGTTAGATCACCGGACGACGGAGTCGGTCTCCGTGTGCACAGACAGGGCTGCTGTTAACGTCAGCCTGTACAGCAGCACTGCGCTAAAACAGCTGATCACAACGTTCACACGCTCTGTGGTCACGAAGCTCTGCACTCTACTACTAGGGTATTAAATTTGACTAAAGGATTCCTGCATATACCCTGTATAAATGACGCCACTTCACTGACCTGTTGCTTAACATGCGAGGCATTTTCTTGAGGAATCATGATGTGAATTTCCTTTTTAACTTCACATACAGTTGTGTAAGGTGTCATAATCAGGAGGGGAGGGTTCTGCTAAGTCTGTGTGTACTTGATTTTTAATATAAAAACATGAAAGGAAAATCAGAGACAGGGTAGTTCCTTATTTTGTGTTTTCAGGACTTTGCGTGTCAGAAGAGCACAATGTTTCAAACTGTCAGAGTTGCTTAGTAACATCGGGAACTATTATCTACCTTATGCACACGCATTTGTACCGGACTACTAGCGTCGTAAACAAGTGTGAACAAGCTGTCCGAGTCACCCTTGCCAAACTTCACAGTCCACCTCGGTGGGGTCTCTGCTCCTGGCTTCTCTCCCAGTATCGCACAACCATGTTACTCCTACTGCGTTTTCCACCAGAAGAAAAGCACATTTTAGCTACTATACTATTTGGTTTCCCTGCAGGCCAATTTAACAGTCACACACACATGAGTGGAAGGTGACTTGGGTGAGCTCCCATGAGTCCCAGTATTGAGTTAGCATTCATTATTGACATGTCACCCTGTTCCCAATCAGTCACCATCCATAATGTAAAGGACGATGGAAAATGTCACAGAAGGAGAAAAAGGACTCGGTTAACGAGACAGTAAAAAAAGTATAGTTGCAGCTTGTCACGGACACAACGGACTGTTTGCTCTGCAGTCATCTCATCGCGTGGTTTCTACAATGTTTTAAATGTAAAATCGTAGAAAATCGTCTTTAACTGCGTATTTGTTTCTTCATTGTCAATGAGATTTATTTTACAAGCTGTCCTCTAAAATGTAGATTTAATGAACTTCACATTATAACCTTACCGAAAAGAAGCCAGCATTTGTAAAATGAGCTTTTTTACATGTTGCTGAGTCACTACTATTGATTGTACTAGAGTAGGACCAGAGTGTTGCCGCCCCCATTAGCTGTCCTCTGTGAATTTCTTACATAAGGCATAACAGGTCTCTTTAGGGAAGCTCTGTCATGTTTGTAATGTTAGCTCAGGTCGCCCTCATTTGACGAACAGCTGTTTGTTTCAATATTGGCATTTGACCCCTCATAATTCGACAGACTTCTGTACTTACACTTGCCGTATTGAATTTGTTAATATTGAGAAACGAGCATCAGTGTGCCGTGACTACCCGGATGATGCAGTCAAAATTCACATGCTACTGAGTGAAGTCTCCTGATTGAGACACAGCATGTGTCTTAGAGGCCTTATTATGCTTTTTGGGATCGTCCCTTCCCTGTAGTGTGTTTTTTTGTAAATGTAAATGGTCTGAAAAGGCTTAAATCCCAGAGTTTCTCTCCTACGCACTCCCCTTCTGAAACGCCTCGATTGGACTCCTTTGTTTACTTTTTATTATAGTGACATCACTACGTAACACTCGTGCTTCGATTGGCTAGCGCTCCAACACATTGTAATTGATAAGCTAAGGGACGGGACATCTCTAAGCTGTTGACCAATCACAACAGAGCCGACCAGCCAACCAATCAGAGCAGACTGGGCTCTGGTTTCAGACAGAGGGTGAAAAGAGGTGCTGCAGCACAGGCAGTATGAGAAAAATAAAGAGCTTTTTGAACATTAAAGCATGGAGACATGTCACAGTAGAGGCTCAAAATACAAAAGAAACCTGAAAATAAGCATTATATGGTCCCTCTAAGAAATTGCTCATAGACCTGAGAGAAAAGACATTATTATATTCAATCATCAAAAGTATACAACTTTTTCTCATGAAACGGTGTGAGACCTCTTGACTCGATGTTCTTCGTGAGCTGGGTCCTTAGAGGAGTATAGTACAGAAATCCTGCAATTTCTGTTAGATTAAAACCTGAAAATATTTGCTTGTATTGTACTCAAGGACGGTCCTTTTCAAACGAGGAGAATGAGGACGGTGAAAAATGAATAGCACTGACTCATTCTGCTTCTCTTTATCGACTCTTTAAAGCCTCAGTCTATGTGACACTGGTGAATTTGAAGTCATTCAAAAGCTTTTCTCAGTTAGAGAGACACACTTTGATTGCTTTTTCATGCCCTCTTCACGAACCCTATTTACACGTTTTGTTCTTGTCGCATGTTTTTTTAATGGTAGGAATAAGTAAGCTATTCATACTCATAATGTTATCACTACATGGATTATAATGCACCAAGCTATTGACTCTAATAACGGAAAAAGATTAACAATGCGATAGAACCATGGTCAGTTGGTGATCTGGCTACAGTTAATAAAACCATACACCCACGTATTTCACAGACCCGGCTGAACTGTTGTACCTTGTGTCAGCTGTGTGGCCTTGTCACCGGGTTGATAATGGCCCCATTGTCTTCATTATCTTTTAAAGTCAGAGTGAACTCAACTACTCTCTTGTAGACGGCACTGCCAATATTCTGTCTGTTCTTTTTATCGTTAACCTTATATCTTAAAAAAAACGCTTATTCTGCTGTCCTTGCATCGACGCAACATAAAGAAAAAGTCATAAAAAATAGATGTTCTCTTTAAGTCTACTGACAGCCCCAATTCCCATATTGCAAGAGAGTTTGCTAAAAAAACCTTGTGGTCATTTGAAAGAAGAGATACCTGGTCCATATACAACTTTTTTCACTTGATTCCAATGAGAACAGAGCACATGCTGCTGAATGGGTTTGCCTCGTGTAAAAGTGCTACATCCAGCAAGAAAAGTAGCAGCATAAAGTATTTCAACTTTTCAGAACAAGCCTGTAACGTCACTGTAGACATTTGAGAAAAAGCTTGTTTTTTACAGAATGTTTTAGACGGAAACTCTAAAAGACACGGATCGTCCTTCCCACTATAAGGCTTTCAGACTGAGCCATGAAGCTCACTAATTAATACAAAGTGTGAGAGCAAGAACCTTAAGGTTAGATGTGGAAAAAAACAATGTCAAAGTGGAAAACGGATAATGCAATCCAAGGCATATGTCATACAACAGCGGTGATTTGTTGTAAAGATTTCAACAAAAATAGTCTCTAGGGTGCATTTTTCGATGAATCACTGAGGAGGTTTCTCCCAGTGCCTTTCTGCCAGAAAAATGCACTATTTGGACACAGACCATTATACCCTTAATCATGGGCCCACTTGAAAATTCATATTAACAAAAATAACCCTTTTTTTATGTGATCTTAACCAATGCAGCTGTAAAATCTGTTCCGCGCTCTGATCTCTCCCTTTTGCTCCGTCCACCCACAGATCCAGTTTGCGGACCAGAAGCAGGAGTTCACCAAGCGGCCCTCCAAGATCGGCCGGCGCTCCCTGTCCCGCTCCATCTCCCAGTCCTCCACAGACAGCTACAGCTCAGGTAGATACTTCCTGTTGCTCAATCCCAACAGCCCACAATTTATCTCACCGCCAGTGGACATGTTTCCATTACGGTTGTTTTTTTACGACAACAGAGATAAAGAAAGCGTTTTCCCTTGGAAATCTGTTTGCTTGGCCTGATTGTACTTTGTAGTTGGGGTCAAGTGAGATAGGTAAAGAAGGGAAAGTAGGCACTAAAGGCTGAAAATGGAGGAAAACAGCTTCTCTAAAAAAGTTCTACCAGCTGCTCTTAAGCCCACAAGTTAAACATTATCCAAGAGTGTTTGTTAATTGGTACAACAACGGATACAAAAATCTTGTTGGGGTTTTAGGGGGAAAGTAATGCTGGATTATTTCATTACTTCCTGGACTTTTCTCAATAAGGTACAAAAAATAAGAGTGCTGTTTTTTCAAAAAATGTCAAACTTTAACTTTAAAAAAGGCAAGCCCTTAAGAAAAGTACTGGCTTTTGCGCTTCGAGAGCGCACTCTAATATTAATAATCCTGTTCTGCACTCAAAGACCATCCCAAATTGAAGCAGATTAAGCAGTGTGCACACATTGCTGATAACTCTGCTTTTAGAGTTCCTGCTGTGTGTCAGGGTCATTTACGTGATCACTTAGTCTGTATTGCCGGGATGGCGTCATGTCCAGTGGCAGAATATAATGAACAAACAGATGGATGGCAGATGGACAAATGGAGTTTCAGTCAGTAATATGGGATGGATGCTGAAAATATAGTGAGTGTATAATACTCTTGCTGAGAGATGATTAAATATATTGGTCCTGTGACCTCGCACCGGCATGTTTGCTGGCCACCATATGTTTTTTTAGGGTTGGTATTACCAGACGGGGTCAGCTGATTTAAACCATGCCTTTCTTTCTTTCAGGAAGTGAAAAATCAGGCTTGAAATGTATTACTCTTTGTTTTCGAGAGAACTGCAAGAACTTATATATTTAATGCTATGCTTGTTGAATTCAGCTCTGTGCTCACTTTACTGGTCTAAGATCAACGTTGGCACTCTCGGTGTCGGGTCCCCTTTTTATGGTGAGATTTGGATTTGTTCCAATCCCCCTGTAACACACATCTTGTGTTCTCCTGTTTTCAATCTTCCTCTACTCTTTGCTTCTCTCCTCTCACCTCTGATCATGACTAAAGATCTGGATTTATTTCACTAGATATTAAGTTCCTTATTGGAGCACGCCTGCTTCAACTATTTTTTGCCTTTGCTCAACTCAACCTATTACCGGCAGCAACTGGACCTTAATTGAAATGCGTCAGTGCTGCCAACATTACGGTTTCTTTCTCAGAAACATGTGCAGCCCTTTTGAACCACCTGTGTTATCCTCTTTCTCTTTTTTTCTCCCACCCTGTCTGCTGATTCCCTGTCTTCTCCCATAATTCCCTCACTGGAGTGCCTCTCATTTTTCTGATGGTTCCCACAGTGCAGAGGACACACTGAACACATCAGGAGTACTTTTCCCAGGAACACTTTGGTTTAGATTAGGATTATAAAAGTTTCCTCTTAAGGTTGTGGTTTTGAATGAGAGGAAAAAAGTGTGTGTGTTAATTTTGTTTTGTGAAAATGTATATGTAAATTTTTTAGATTTGTTACGGTGAAATACTTCAATATAAGTCATTCATTTTTACCACATTTGTACCCCTTTGTGGCTCCAGAAAGTCTGAAGAAATTGCCTCAAGTGCAGTTTCTTTTAGGGCTACAAGACTACAAAATAAGAACAATATGGAAATGTGGTCAGGCACAAAAAAAAACCTGCCGACATTACCCTCAAAATTAAACCAATACCAATAGAGTTCTTTTTTTTTTTTGGTCTATTTATTTTGATACCAATCTTGTGGATGGAAGCAGTTAATTGGCATGTGGCGCAGTGGTATGGTGCGTTGGTGTTCGGATCAGATGGTCACAAGTTCAAACCCCGCTGCAGTCAGCATGTCGTCGTGTCCCTGGGCAAGACACACTTCACCCCAAATTGCTCCTGTGGGGATAGTCCACAGAGTATTGAATATTCATTCAATCTGAGCCACACATGCTCACTGTCTGTAGAGGCTGTTGCGCCAATGTCTCCAAATCATGGAAGAGAACCGAGTAGAACTCTTCACAGGGTTAATTCAAATCGAGATAACATGATTGTCTGACTCTTCTAGGGGACACATGAATTTGTACATTACATTTCTTAAAAGGGCTTGACAGGTAGGTCGCCCCAAGTTAACAAACAGCTGGCTGACACTGTGCCATCTTGGTACCCTCACCAGCAACCGTAAAGCATCATCGTATGCAACTTTTAGTTTTTGCATGTTGCTAGCCTTGTAGTTACGCTTTCAAAAGTGATACCTTGACATCTACAGAGCACTTGTGAAATTTCCGCATTAATATGTTTGCCTGGGCATACAGTTTGCAGCGATGTCTTTGTCATCTGTGAAATCATCAGAGATATAATGACCAAGGTACTTAATCTCACTGCACACAAGAAGAGTGTTGCTACTGAGAATAAAATATGTTATGTAAGTTGCTTTGGATAAAAGCGTCTAACAAGTAGAGATGTCCCGATCCGATCACGTGATCGGGGATTGGAGCCGATCACGTGATTTTCAAAAGATCGGAATCGGGAGAAAAAAATCGGGGAATCGGGATTTTTTTTCTTTTCTTTTTTAAATACTTTTTTCTTTTTTTTAACATTTTAATTCAATGTTAGAAAACAAAATTGACCATGTTCAAGTCTTAAAGTCATCCTGAGGCCTTAGTTTTGGTTTCAAATTACACAACATCATGTATGTGTTGCTTCTTTGGGGCTTGTTTTCATAGACCTGGTT
>NW_011352673.1:0-6002 GCF_000735185.1 Notothenia coriiceps
CGAGTCACTTCGGAAGTCCTTTGGCGGCACTCGATGACACGTAGTATGCTTGAAATAGTGGCTCTGGAGCAGCTTTACTCGACATTGAGAAACAACCATGTCCTACCCAAGCCCCCAGGAAGTACACCGGATTCTGTGCCCAACATTCGTTGTGTCCAAACGGCGGTACTGCAACTTCCGTATCAGTCCGTGACGTCACCCGGCCCAAAACAACTTTTCCCATTGACTAACATTGGGAAAGAAACGTCTGTAAATCAGCGGATTTTTTTTTTTTAAACTACCCAGTATGAACTATTTTATAGCCCTTATAAGAATCATTCGGTCCTTAAAGTTGTAAAATGCACTAAAAGCCGAATCTAGATTTATTTTCTGTCTCCATTCATTCTACTAAGCCGAGAGTGGGAGCTCGGGGGGCGGGGCTTAAGGGGCGCATGCTCTGTGAGCGCACATACGGGTTCTTCTGCTCTGAAAGCTAGGCATGATGGGTAATCTGTGACGTTTCGCTCTCTCAAAAGTTGGGCCATTTTGACTTCATGCGCCAATGAGCAGCTCTCATAGGAAAGAATGAGACCCCGCCTCCCACGCTGTATCCAGCTCTTATTATACATCCATGGGTCAACCTCATTCTTGAATTATTTAAGAACAAATAATGGTATGTTACGTTCTAAAGTGGAAATAAATCCCCATCAAACTCTCGGTAGATCTTCAGTGGAGAAGGGTTCTCTAGAGTTGAGTCTCTATTCAATTCAGTCATTACATCAACCTTAAACATTATATTAAAAGAAAATAACTGCATGACTTGTTAGCAGTGGTGACGTCATGTGACCGTGCTGTTTATAGCCCAACATTAGCTTTTTACCTAAGGCGATTGCATTTATGCTAAATCCTAAAGTTGTGTTAACATGTGGAGATTATCCTGCTGAACAAACGTTGAAGTGTCGGGATTGTGTTTTTACTACAGATCTTATTTTCTGCACATTTTTCAAAATCCTTTTTTAGAGGAGCCCTGGCAATGCTAATTTCTGGGTTGTCGCTCCAAAATAAATCATCACTGCCTCGCTCTATACAGCAAAATGTTATATCAAATGAATATCTGCGTGCTTGATGTGGGTGCAGATCGTGTGTACACTAGGGCTGTAATCGAATATTCGTTCATTGGAGTACTATTCGGGTTTCAATTTCGTTATTCCGATATTAGTTTTGTTTGTTTTTTCCCCGTTTTCTTTTTTTCAAATTGAAATTATTGAAATCTCCAATATCAACGTAAGAGCTTGTGCCTCTTCGGGGGTGCTAACACTTAACCATAAACGTTATCGTTTACTTTCTCCGTCTTTATATGTAGATATTACATTTCACGTTGTTTCCATAGCAACAACAACTTCCTGTCAACACCGCTAACTCTCCTTCAAAATAAAAGCATGTCCATAAATATCAAGCCCAGCCAAATTACACTTAAGACATATACAACTGCAACGAAAGTAACAAACACAATGCGATATCCTTTTCAATTTCAAAGAACACAAATTGGGTTACATTAACAAATAACTATAAAACAAAAATACTGTAGAATAACAAAATGAATGCCGTGAATAAACTGAAATACACGTGTTGAAGCGGTTTGCTGCTGATTACTACGCCCCTAACCCCCGAATATTCGCTGCTGATTACTACCGAATATCCGGAGCCCGAAAAATGGTATTCGGGAAAGCCCTCGTGTACACTAGCATCTCATGTGTTAAAGTGCCGTCTAACTCCTGATGCTCTGTGTGCAGATACTACAACGACAGCAAGCACAGGAAGCTGGACGAGTTCCGCTCCAGAGACCGCCTGGACGTGAAGGACCACTCCCACTCGGACCACCGCTCCTCCTACCGATACCACCCGGACTGGCAGGCGGAGCAGCGCGCCTCGGCCAGCGTTCCCCCCCGATCCCCCCGGGACCAGCGCTCGCCCTACGACTCGCGCTCGCCCATGGGACACCGCTCGCCCTTCGACTACTCGTCAGACCACAAGAGCACACCGGAGCAGATCTGGAGCAGCCGCAAGACATAACAGCAGCTCCCAGGTCTGCTGGTAGCAGCCATAGACTCCGAAAAAAAACACAGCAAATGCCTTACAGGGACTGTGAACTCACTGCAGCTGCAGGAAGAAACACTGTGCATCCACTGCAGCTGCTTCATCTCGGGAACGCCAGGCAGCAGATTAAAAAAAACAAATCATATTTTTGTATTAAAGAGTTTAAAGCTGCAGCGAGACGGCACGCAGCGATTTTTGTTATTTTTATAAACTTTTCTTAACTCTGGAAACTGACACAATTGACCCCGAGAGCTGCCTCATATTCCCAACCAATGACACTGGATCCTGTTGTTCTCTGTTTCGTCTGTCCGTCTCCATCATGCTCGATGTGATTATCTACCTTATTTAAGTGTTAACTCGATGAGAAGTCACACAGAAAGAATCGCTTCACAAGTCGATGTTTAAAGGTGTCCGGCTCGGGCTCACCACCTGGCGTACCTCATGTTCAGCATTTCTCATTTTTCCCTCAGCAGGTTTCTTCGTTTTCCAACCAGGCGTGAATTATTTAATAACATATCTTAGCTGTAAAAAAATAACCTGGATTGTTGTTTTTGGTTTTTTTGGGAGCGTGAGGTGTATCATGATTTTTTTCCCCCTCTTCATTAATACTGTTGTACATTTTTGTAAAATAGTAAATCGGTGGTCTTTTTTCCTCAGGCTTTTTGGATTTATTATGACTCTACTTTTCCCCCATCAACTCAGGCTTTTTTGTCGTCCTACGAGTGAGTTTCTGTAAAATAGTTCTTTCATGATAATGCTTTCAGAATGTAATTTTTGGTAAAGGGAAAGAATCTTTAATGACAGTTTTATTTACTAATGCTTCGTTCTTCTGCTCGGTAAGTTGAGAAGAAACTGACTTTTTTAAATCATTGTTTGAGATAAAAGTCAAGTTCCTTCCACGAAGAAGCACCAGTTCTGTTAGATCTTAAATAAACTCGACTTTTTACACTTTTTATTTGATTTACCTTTCAGTTTCCTTTTTCTACGTAGGCAATAATGTCACTGTTTCTATGCAGCCAAGTATATTTGTGGTGAACCACCCAACTGAATGAAGTCACTGTTACGGTTCGCACTGTTGTACATAGATTTCCTCTATATTTCAAATTGAATTTACACTGAAAGTGCATGAATTTTTATGAACTGTTTTATAGTTGTTTATGAAGCCATTAAAATCAATCACTGTACTCACTCGTACCAGCTCTCTTTAACACCGTGTGGACTTCTTTATTCTTCAAGGAGGCAGGAACCTTTGGAGGACAGGTGGGTTTCATGGCAAACATATCACTGCTACTAACTTTACACAAGTATATTTACAATTGTGAGGTACTTGTCCTTTGAGTATTTCAATTGTATGCTACTGTGTACTTGTACTCCACTACATGTATTTAATACCTTTATTTACTTTACAGATCTGGATGAATGATGTGAAATCTAATCAAGAGTGTACCTGGAGTAAATCCACAAGCTACCCTGCAGTATACAAAGTCATTCAAACTAGCTGCACCTTTACCAGCTTTGAGAACACTTTCATGATCAATCATTATAAAACATATCATATATATTATTCTGAAATGGACCAATCTGCACAATGACTACTTTTACTGTCGCTACTTTCACTATATTTTGATGAGAATACTTTTCTACTTTTACTTGAGGAACATTTTGAATGCAGGACTTTTACTGAAACAGAGTATCCCTACACTCTGGTACAAGATCTGAGTACTTCTACTTTTACTCAAGCACAAGATCTAACTACTTGGCCTCGATAGTGGCGGCTCGAGGCTTTGGCGCAGTGGATTAGCGCGGTGGTGTTCAGATCAGGGGGTCACAGGTTCAAACCCCACTGCAGTCAGCATGTCGTTGTGTCCCTGAGACACTTCACCCCAAATTGCTCACAATATTGAGTATGTAAGTCGCTTTGGATAAAAGCGTCTAACATCAAACATGTAATGTAGTGACACCTAGTGGGTCAAATAGGAACTGCAGACTTGCTCATTAGCATTTGTGGATCAAAATATATCATTTGTGTCTGCTCTATATCCAGGGATACCCAGTGGTGGAGTGTGACTAAGTATATATACTCAAGTGTTGTACTTGAGAGCAAAGTAAAGGTATTTGTTGTTTATTCTTGCATGGTTAAAACATACACAAACAAACCGTTGCCAGGCAGAAAACCCACTGGGCTTTTCTGATGTTAAAATTGACTAATAGAGAATACAAGAGACATTAACAAACATCTTATAGCATAGTTACATTACAGTGACATATTTAACATTTATACTGATTTATTACATTTGATGTTTAGTTTTTAATCAAACTAACCAACAGTTTACAGGAGAAAAGCTTCTTTAAGGATTAAGTGGAAAAAGGTTTTGGGTGTTATTTTAAGAGATTTATATGTAACTCGGTTTACCAACTATACTTTTTCAATGCAGTACATGTACACACAACAGTGAAATGAATAAAACCAGGACCACTTGAGCGGGTTTTATTTGGTTCATAAATCACATCAGGGCGTGTGTAAGGTCTCACAGCCCCGCAGAGTTTAAATAAGTAAATGGCTTTCCATGAAACATGTGACATAAAGATTCAGATTTAAGAACAGTTCTTAAGAACAAACAAGGCAACATTTCTCCTGTCAGAGTCCGACCCCCCCCTCTTTACTCGCTCTTCTTCTCCTCGAACATGATGTTGGCCGTGGCTCTCTTGGCTGTGGACACAAACACACACAGAGACTCAGACATTTTGTAATTCTGATAGCTACCTGCAACTATACAGAGGTGTAAAGTAACTAAGTAAATCTACTCAAGTGCTTAGTAGAATTTTGAGATACTTGTACATAGTTACTTGAGTATCTCCATGTTATGCTACTTTGTACTTATACTCCAATACAATTCAGAGGTAAATGGTGTACTTGTATGTCATTCAAACTAGCTGCACCTTTACCAGCTTTGAGAACACTTTCATGATCAATCATTATAAAACATATCATATATATTATTCTGAAATGGACCAATCTGCACAATGACTACTTTCACTAGATTTTGATGATAACACTTTTTTTTAACTTTTACTTGAGGAACATTTTGAATGCAGGACTTTTACTGAAACAGAGTATTCCTACACTGAGTACTTCTACTTTTACTTCTCCCACCTCTATGTAAAGTAAGTTACACATGAAGGGAATTGTTATCTGTTTCTTCCCCGTCCCACACATTTGTGACCCGCTCTATCGAAATCAGTCGGAAGTCGCAACGGCTCATTTCAAAATAAACGTGGATTTGAGTAAAAAACTAGTTTTTCTGGGTTTTGGTGTTTTGTTTGATTTCAAATAAACAAAGTCTTGGCTTTCAGAATCTGAAACTTTTATTTCCAAAATCAAACGATAAATAGATGTTTGAAGCTTGTAATGGGAAGATGACAGCTCTCACGCTGCTCTTCCGCAGCGCTGCCCCCCCTCCCTCCGGCTGACATTATGAATGAAAAGCGTATAGTAATCATAAATAACACGGCAGAGTCCGTGACAGTTTATTTTCATCTGATTTCAAATAAACAAAGTCTTGGCTTTCAGAATATTGAACTTGTTTCGCCAAATTCAGATCATAAATACAACTTTGAAGCTTGTAAAGGCATAATTACAAGCGGAGAACGGAGTAACGTAACGTCACAGCAGGCATAACAACAGCCGGTGTTTCTTGTGAGGGTTTTCCCCGGGAAACCAACACAATACACACAAACGCAAAATACACAAACACACACACACACACTATATAAACCAACATTATTCCTCGCGACCTTCACCCAGTAAAACGAAAATATTTTTCCTCCGTACTTTGACAATTTATTAGCCGCTACTCAGATCGATGGATTTCAGAGAAGAGCAAATCGCAAGACTGTTGAACTCCAACATTGTGAGAGGGACAGCC
>NW_011352674.1:0-5631 GCF_000735185.1 Notothenia coriiceps
ATTATCTGAAGTCTGCTGCTCTGAGCATGTCAGTTGGAGTTATGACATTATCGTGTTCCATGACACAGGTGTTTATATTTGAGCTAACGATGTGTCCAGAGATGAAAGGTTTCCATGGTGATGTGCAGTAATCAGTGACAGGAGAGCATTTTCAGTGTTCTGAATGAGAGATAAACCTATTACATGAGAATGTTTTGTTGAAGAACCGTAACAGATATCGGTGACATTTCAAAGCGTGAAGCATGCCAAGGAACTTGAGCATCTGAAGTGTATTTTCGGCTTAATAATGTGGCCTTTTTGGCAGATTAACTAACGGTGTGCAGCTGCTGTGGTGGGGAAAGATGAGGCTGAGCTTATAATGGGGTTTAATGGAGACATGTTGAACGTTTTTGTCACTTCATGCCCTCAAGAGGCATTTTGTTAAATTATTTTTTGCTTAATTTCTTTTAATTTTTCAAGCTATAAGATGTTTTCCTACGTTTCTCATGAAAAAGTATGTCTCAGGAATGTAGAGTTTGGGAATTATGGCAGGTTTAAAAGAAAATATGAAGGCAAAATTAAATCTGTCCTCCACTCTAGCTGTGACATCACACACTCTAAAATCTGAAGAAGGCCTCTTTACCAAGGTCTGAACAATGTTTAATATCTCTAAAAGTATGAATCAAATTTAAAAGTTGTGTTACACGAATAATGTCAGAAAGATGTGTAACATTTTAAAGTTGGAATGAGGCTTCTGAGTGAAAGTATGAAGGAGCAGAACAGCAGTTCAAGTCTGAAGAGTTTCTCCATTGACTTCCATGTTCAAAATGTGATGAATTATGATGTATCTCTGGAATTATGAAAGTTATGAATAAGAAAAGTAATAGCCATCGATTCCCGACCAAGCTGAACGTGTTGATGTTTGAACGGAGTTTCTGCGATGTGGAATGTGGGAGAAGAAGAGGTGCAGAATAACCCAGCAGAATAATAAAGAATTTCGTGCGTAGCATAACAGGTAGTTGGAATGCTATCAGCATTCCCACTAAATAACACGGAATAATAAACGGAGCGCTCTCTCCTCCTGACAGCCCGTCAGTATCATGCAGCTCGCTGATCCAGTAATGAGTGACCCCGACAAAACTAAACATATCTATAACTAGTTTAGGTAGTTTGAGAGGTAATTAAAATAGCTACGTGTGATATTCTAACCTGAAGAGTGTGTTTTGCTCCGCTCACCGCTGCAGGTGATCATGCAGAGCTGCGTGCCGACTCGTCAGCAGCAGCTGACCTCTCTCTCCCGTCAGATTAGACTTTACTCACGTTTGTGTCCATATCGATCAGCTCTAGCTAGCGATATGACTACCTGTTTATTAAAAGACACCTAAACAATAAGCGTCGCTATGCAACCGGGTGAGGCCACAAAGTATAGCGCAGCATTATGCATTTGTTTACATGCCCACCGGAACCCAGAGGCATTACCAAAAGATCAATGCACAATCAACCCATACAGGACATCTCTTTCTCCATATTAAGTGTTAGACATTAGAATTGACTCTTCTTGTCTGTCACATACTCTTTTGTCTGTCACATAAGATGTCTAACACTTAATATGGAGAAAGAGATGTCCTGTATGGGTTGATTGTNGTAATTACCGGACTATGACCGGTAAAATATGCTGAAGACCGGCAAATGTAAATCTCTCCGGTCAAAATGTCCGGTCAAAATAATATTTCCCCTTAGTGCAATACCGCATCAGTTGCGCAATTTATGTGACAGACAAGAATAGTATGTTACAGACAAAAGAGTATGTGACAGTCAGACAAGAATAGTCAATTATATGACATCTAACCTTTACAGTCTATTAGACTGTAAAGGTTAGATGTCATATAATTGACTATTCTTGTCTGACTGTCACATACTCTTTTGTCTGTAACATACTATTCTTGTCTGTCACATAAATTNGTCTGTGTTAGGTTTAACCCTGCGAATGCAGGTTGGGGACATGGGTCTGCGGTAGGTTTAACCCTGCGAATGCAGGTTGCGGCCAGTGGGTCCGCGCATGTCTAACCCCGCAGCCCGGAAGCGATTCCGGCGCCTCATCACGTCCCCATGTTAATCTCTCTTTTTCATCCATAGATCTCCGCAGCCAGCTGCAAGGTAAGAATTGCTCACAGCTCAGGACTTCATACTTCACTTCTTTTGGGGGTTCATCAGAGCGGTTCTTTCCCTCCTGAATGATCATCCTGAAAACCCGGGGCCTAATCGCCAAAACATCATTACAGTTACTTGTTGTAATACGTCAATCACTATTCCCGCATATCATGTGTCCCGATAATAAACATGTATTTCATACATCACATCTCTCCTGATTGAAATGTAGCTCAGCGCAAGTTCAATCAGGAAGACAATATCGTCTGGTGTCACACGTTATCTCAATAAGCGATCAGGGGCGTCACGCCCCGGCTAGCAATCATCGCACCTGCTAACCCCTTTAAATCTGCTCTCCCCTCCCTGTCAGTTGTCATTTCAGGTGTCAACGCACAACCCTCCTCCACCCCTTCGCCTCCTGTCTCCTAATACAGGGCCAAGCTAAAACCTTCTCCCTTCAGATAGGACCGAACTACTATCACCACCACCAGTGTCTAGACCCCGGGGGGTTCATCAGAGCGGTTCTTTCCCTCCTGAATGATCATCCTGCAAACCCGGGGCCTAATCGCCAAAACATCATTACAGTTAGGCCTACTTGTTGTAATACGTCAATCACTATTCCCGCATATCATGTGTCCCGATAATAAAAATGTATTTCATACATCACGTCTCTCCTGATTGAATTATTTATAACAAATACTGCTTGCCCATTGCCCTTGTATTTGAGTAGGTCATGGTATCGCTACCTTTGTTTAAGGATCTGAATATCCTCTTTCATCACAGCTTTGATCACACTGATATATTGATCAACTGATCAAGGGCATTCAGATAAGCCTCCAGAAACATGCCCTTAATTTTTTATTTATACTTTTTGTATTATTACTTCGCTTTGCTGAATAGCTTCAAAAGGTGACGGTAGAGGGAGAATTTGTTTTGAAACACAAAAAACTCAAAACTGTGTACTCTCCCTGGGGCCTTAATTAGACATCTTTCCAAAAACTTCAAATATAGAGTCAAAACTTTTGCTCATTCAATATGCGGGCTGGACAGTATTGATAAAAGATCTGCTGACTCAGCATGTTCACTGAAGTGTTTCCTAACTCAAACTTTCGGTATCGCACATTCATGATATTCAGAAATATGATTAAGTAAAGAAAGTAATTATAGTAGCACATACCATATAATTCCAAATTTGTATTTACTCTCTGGTGACCCTTTTTATTTTCCATAATTTGTATTGCATGCATAATATAATAACATCTGTTGGCTGCAATTGGATCGCTCATCACATGTGAGCTTTAGTCTACTAAATACATCAATCGCTATACATTACAGCAACTACAGTCAGTCTGTGAAAAGCAAAACAAAATGATTATAGGAATCTCTAAAGTATATACCAATCAATGTCAGAATCAAAGCAAATTCTGCTCTGGTGCTCTTTATAATAACCTCTAATTGTCCATATTTACTGCATATGGGACTCAGTACACTAGGCTGCATGATCCCCTTCACTCCTGCTAACCTCCCCACAAACTGTTGTTCACATGCTTATATAAGGGAATTTAATATGGGTATTGAAAACTAGTGCTTTGATCAATTATTTATTGTCAAATGAAATGTTAAAGAGCTTACAACTAACGGGTTGACTTGGGTTCTGTGAAGTATTCTTTAGTTAGACATCAATTTAGATTTTGGGGATATAATATATATTATGAGATACAATTTCATGTTTTCTTTCATGGTATCTTAAATCAAAAACACTAGTTCAATCTTACATTTCAAAAGCGGAATATTTTTTATGGAACGTTATATTATAAAATAAATAAACATAGACATTTAATTTAGGCCTTAAGGCTCAAGCTGTGCAACTCCGTTTTTATGATTTAATTAGCTGTGGGACCCCCAAAAATGTGTAGGACTTCATACAGCAGGCATCCTCAAAGTCCGGACTCTAGTCCAGATCCGGACCGAACGACAACTGTCTATGGACTCTGAGCGAAATTATACTTTTCATATGTATTATCTGTATTATCTTTGAGACAACGCAACGAGTCAAAATTCTCCGCTATGTCCACTGCAAACAGCGCTCTGTCTGTCTGTCTGTGTCTGTGTGTGTCTGTCAACGCATTGGTCCAATCACATTCAGCATCCCGTCAGCGTTTTTTTCCCCCCACCAACAGTCTGCGAATCAGAGGCACAGTTGGGCGGGTCTTCGCGGAATGCGGGTGGGAAAAATGTGTGTTTAAAAAAAAAAGTCAGAGCGAGAGTTAACAGCTCATCTAGTTGCATCTGTACTGTAGCTAGTAGCCTAGTTTCACCTACCAGGGACCCCGGGGTGGCATGGGGTGGCAACTGCCACCCTAAAAATAGGCCTTGCCACCCCAGCTGCCACCCCAGTTGGCAGCTTTGTTTTGAAAGAAAAGTTGTGGCTCATCGGACATTTATGAGAGAATGTCTCTAATGTCCGAGTGCAAGTGAATGCAGCACAAGACGCACGTCTTGTAACGCACGTCAACCCATGGCACGAGCGTTGAAATATGATTGGCGGCGATTTCATTTGAACGGTACAGCGCAAAACGAGAAGCATTCGGACCCAAGTACAGAAGGAATGAGGTATTTGCGGTCTACAATGACAGAGAAGAGACTGTCAAGTTTGGCTGTACTCAGCATTGAATCAAAACGCACTAAAGCCTTGGATCTTACTAATTTTGTGAGGCGTTTTGCTGAAGAAAATGGTAATCGCCGCATTCAGCTGTAATAAACATGTCAACTTGATGCTCTGCTCACGGGATGAGTATACAAAACTGTTAAGATGATGACCTTACGTGTTTTTTCTTTGTGGGGGTCTGCCCCCAAAAAACTGTTTTAAGTCCTGAGAAAGTCAAATAAGACGGTGTGTAAAACTACACTGCCCAGCCAAAAAAAAGTAACCACTTTGATTTAACTAGGCCAGTAGGTAAGGACTTTCCACTGGATAATAACTGAAGTATAAAATAATGCATGACTGAAGTGATGGAGACCATGTTTGAAGGCAAACAAAAAGAGGAAATAGCAGGTCAAAATAAAGCAAATCCCCCTCTCAGATTCCACAGCAACCAGAAGAACATAAATACTGGCTGGTGATTTGATTAATCAGCTTTGTGATGGAATACAAAATGCAAAAATGATTTCTCGTCTTTCATCCCAATTGTTTAACACACGGCAATGACCGAGCTGTTGTCTCATCGTAAACAGTTTCCTTAAGCTTGCAAATGAGACAACATGTGAAAACATGTTCTTTTTCTTTTAAGTTTTTATTAAAAAAAACTTGTATGTGTCTGTGGAGATTGTCAGAGATGAGACAGAGATTAAGGGCAGTGTAGGCAAGAGAGAGTGGATAGTGCTGTTTGTGTGTGTGTGTGTGTGTGTGTGTGTGTGTGTGTGTGTGTGTGTGTGTGTGTGTGTGTGTGTGTGTGTGTGTGTGTGTGTGTGTGTGTGTGTGTGATACTTGACAACCCTCAAGAT
>NW_011352675.1:0-3909 GCF_000735185.1 Notothenia coriiceps
AAAATACTCTGGTGAAAGTAGAAGTACTGACTAAACTTCTTTACTCAAGTAAAAGTAAAGAGGCTTTGAAATGTACTTCAGTAAAAAGTACCCATAACTAGCAGCTGTTTTAAAGAGTACCTGACCTCCCTTTATATTAATAGAACAATAATGTCATTGTTAGCTAATGAATGTTTCCATGCTGA
Source organism: Notothenia coriiceps (assembly GCF_000735185.1). NCBI lineage: Eukaryota > Metazoa > Chordata > Actinopteri > Perciformes > Nototheniidae > Notothenia > Notothenia coriiceps. The sequence continues at coordinate 186 of NW_011352675.1, forward strand.
ACAACGGCAACATGACAACGTTTCCATTGGTCCCTCTTCTTTAGAGAAGACCAGGAAATGATGGATACACGGATCGTGTTCAAATCAATAGGCACGCAATGACTCTAAATAATAATGATCACGCCACCAAACACACATTCAGACTAAAGGAACCAGCCTGTTTGGAAAATGTGAGAAGTAGAAAGTACAGGTATTTGTGTTCAACATGTAAGAAGTAGAAAGTACAGGTATTTGTGTTCAACATGTAAGAAGTAGAAAGTACAGGTATTTGAGTTCAACATGTAAGAAGTAGAAAGTTCAGGTATTTGAGTTCAACATGTAAGAAGTAGAAAGTACAGGTATTTGTGTTCAAAATGTAAGAAGTAGAAAGTACAGGTATTTGAGTTCAACATGTAAGAAGTAGAAAGTACAGGTATTTGAGTTCAACATGTAAGAAGTAGAAAGTACAGGTATTTGGGTTCAAAATGTAAGAAGTAGAAAGTACAGGTATTTGGGTTCAACATGTAAGAAGTAGAAAGTACAGGTACAGAAACATGTACTTAAGTAGAGCAACACAGTATTTGTACTCCACTACTTCCCACCTCTGGTCAAATACAATAAAAGACGTTGTTTCAGGGAGTAAAGACGTGTTTGACCCTTAAAACGACAATGTATTTTTTTCCAAATGTAACATGTATTTCTATCCAGCACCTAGAAATATATCGCCTGTATGTGCGTGCTTTTCGTACAGTTTTTGGGTAAAACAATCTCTTTCATAAAGTGTTATTATCTACTCTCATATAGTAGATGAAGAAGTGACAGATGCCCCAACAATAACGGGCAACATGGAGTAAAGTACTGATACCAGAAAAATGTACTTAAGTACAGGAACAAAGTATTGTACTCTACTACTTCCCACCTCAGTCTATTAGTTTTAACTGATTTCTTTTGAATTAGTTTTATTTTGACATTTTTAATCTCTGGATTCAAAAATGTCAGTTTCCTTATCAATTAAAAAAGTATAAAGGGCTATGCACTCCTTTTTCTGCCAGTTTTCGCCGTTCAGGGGCTGAAAGAGAAAGAGCCGTGGTAATCCCTGGATTTCCATTCCTCTAATATGGTGATCTTTATTCAGGCTGCGTAGCTCCAGCTCATTGAGCATGGACGAGATGCTGCTCCGAGCTTCATCTCCAGCCACTTACTATGAGATCAAGCTGCTCATATCTCTGTATTCCCCCTTTGAAGTGTCAACAAATGTGTTAAAGTTGCCAAAACTTTTGGCCTGCCTTCTTTAAGTTATTGTCATGCATATATTCGTTAATTTGTTCATGTTTCCAAACCAGGAAATCACACAGGCTATTCCAGATGGCCAACGCGTTAAGATGTGTCACGTTAACTCTCGATATTGTTTTTCCTACAGACTGCCTAGCAAAGACATCGTCAAGGTCGCTCAAGTATTGCAGATTTCATTTTTCGGTTTCTTAATTTCCTGCCACAGATTCATTCTGTTATCTGAATGTGGCAAAAACAAAGCTCTACAAGGACCAGAGATGCTGATAGCGTAGAAGAGAAAACACAGAATAAGATTTTGATTCAGAAGTGGCCTGCATACATTAAAAAAAAAAAAAAAGAAATCTGCATCTGTTTCACTGCAAAGCAAGAGCGAATTGCTTATCATACAAAAAATAGTGCAATATATGAACCAGAGCAATATTTATCCTAAAATGACATGACTTTATTTAAGACAAAAAAGGTGATGAATATTGACTGTCGTCTAAGGAATTAAGGGTCTTTTAATGCAATAAATCAATATTTAAAGGTGGGGTATGTAATTTATTTCAGAAACACTTTTTGTTATATTCCATGGAATGCTCTTAACATCCCGATAGCAATGAATATATTAAATGCTTTGACAATAAATACATAAAAAAAATTCATCTGTGGAAGCCGTGGCGCCGTAAAAAACACGACCAATCATCTGAGCCGGTCCGGCTAAAATAACTGGATGGCCTACCTGCCTGTCAGCCTTCCATCTGTGCACAAACTTATCTCGTGCCCTCATTGGTCATGTGCGCGTTCGTGTGTGTTGGAGGAGGGGCTCTGTAAGGAAGTTCCATCTTATGTTATTACAGAGTGGTTAATATTATTACAAATAAATAAGGAAACCAGAATGTTGTTATGTTGCTGCTACGGCGGCTAGTTTCAAGCTAAGAGCTACAATCCTATTGGTGACGTCCATGGTAATAACAACTCATTTTAAAGTGGTGGCCATTTTTTATTGTGTTTTTGACGTAGGAAATTAATGGATGAGGGTGAAGGTGATACTCTTTATCCATTCTGTTTTATTTCCTTCCTGCGTGTCTCCTTCCTCTTCCCTTCACTCTCGATCATCCCTCCCTCTCAATCCGTCTCCATTATAGTAATCATTGTGTATATTTGAGGCTAATAGAGTGATGGTTATGCATGCTACGCTGCTGCTGCTGCTGCTGCTTGAGCCTAAAGTCATTTAGCTAAAGGACCACTTGACCAATGCTGACACCGCACACGCTTCAATTAAAGCCAGGGCACACACACACACCGGAACAGAAACACATCTGAAACACTTCACATAAACACACTAACAGCTGTTGCATCTAATATTGTGTATACAAATATGAACACACACACAATCCCATACACATGTATCAGAGTGCTGCCTCTTGACAAGGAGTAGTATTACTAAAAGGTTTTCCTCCCACACTCATAGAGGGAAGGGCAAAGTGTGTGTGAGAGCTCTTGTACCTCGGAAGTCATGTGTTTGCGTACACGCTGGATGTGGTTTCCAAGTGTGTGAGAGTGTGGGCGGGAGTTGAAGACATTCTGGGAGGCTCAGACAAAAAGTACAACAATACATTAATTTCCATTTATTGTGAATCCTGAAGAGTTTGCAAGCAAGAGCAAAATCTGTGGACTCCCAGTTGATGCAGATTGCAAACAAGCATCACTGTGTTACACCAGAGAAGCTGAGCATGTCTTGTGTTGAGTGCATTTAGAAAGTGTAGTGTCAGATCATTTAATATCATCTGGCACTCTCAGGACTTTGCACAATATGATGATTAGGCATGGATATACACAACAGATACAACCAGAAAACAAGGGCACCACTGGGACTTTTAACTGCAATCACTGTGGTTAGCTATGGTAATTCAACTGTCTTAAATGTTGCATTTGGTTATGTTGCTTGTTGGTAGACAACATGAGTAAAATATAAATTTGACTATGAAATGCAAAAAAAAATTCAAAGCATTGGGGTTAGGATAACTTGTGGCTTGTCATATTATATTATTTATACCCCAAACGCATGTCATTAGCCGCGTTCACACCGCAGTACTTTTCCCACTTTAGTTCCGATATAGTTCCGAAATGTCGCGTTCACCCCAAAAAGAGCCGGAACTAAAATGAGTTCATGAGAACCTTTTTACCCCCTTTTCCGTCCCTGCTAGAGAGCAGGGACTCTCATGCGGCTCTCTTGTGAGAAAAGAGCTATATTTCTGATTGGCTGGGCGGATTGCAAACCACGCCCCGTAAAACTCAAAAAAACTGTTGTGAAGCCACCATTTTATTAGCATTATTAGCATTAGCATTAGCCCAGCGCAGAAACGCAGAGAGACTAACTTATGACAACACAAAAGAAAACATGGGAGTGGTGGAGATGAGGAGGTGTCGGCGTTCTGGCGATTTACTCGTTTGAGTTCAACATGTAAGA
>NW_011352676.1:0-40388 GCF_000735185.1 Notothenia coriiceps
AATCATTGAGAGTTTCCAGGTTTAACCAAGCAACGTTTTCCAGATAACTTGGTAAGCAAGAGCTAGATTTGGATTGAAAGGTTAAACCCTAAAATAAGTATTCAAGTATTTGTCAAGAGCTGTTCTTTTGAAAACATTGTATTTGTCCATCGGGCAAAATAAGCAAATGATATATACTATAAGCATAATGAATATACCTAGCATTCTTATATCACAATGTATAAAATGTGAACTGTATCATGTTTCTGAATATTTGTACTATTATACTTTCTCTGTTCATTGACATTAAAGAAGAATATAATCAGACAAATCTGAAAACGTCTGAATTTCTTTTTTCTTCCAAAGGGCTATGCGCGTAACATTTAAGCACTGCACAGCATGTTTCGTTAGCATTTTACTACGTGCGTGTACAAAGTGCTGCTAAATTAGCTAAAGGGCCTGAACCTAAATGAGTCCCTATAAATAAATAATAGGGTAGAGAGCTTGAAACTTAGCCAGAGCGCTGCAAAAGCATGCTATTTATATACACAGTGTGCAGTGGACTCAAATTGAAGACTAGTTTATAGGGACATGAGGTTCAGACATGCATATATTTTCTGTTTCTGTCACTTTCTCCTTTTCGTAATGCAGACATAGGCCCATAAAATATTTTAATTGCTGTTTTTTGTTATAGCTTGGATTAGATTTATGTGTAAAATGCAGTCATACAATAAGGTTATCACACACCCCCGCTCCACCCAAGAACACACACATGCACACACCACATCACACAGCCGCCCTGCTCTCTTCAATATAAGGGACTGCGGTTTAAGTTCAACCCCAAACGAGCGCCATGACATGTTTCTTTGTTTCTCTGCCCCCCTTTTTCTCAGGACCGCTGACGTGGATAAACTCAACAATGGCTGACTTTTTTCTCCTCTTCCAAAAACAGTACAATTGTTATTTGTTTCTGCCGTCTTCCTTTGCTGTTGTTGTTGTTGTTGCTGTGGACCAGAGACTCCAGACAATGGCTCATTCAGAAAAGGTCCTGTGAGTGCATCTTTCCCATCGAGACGTAGACGATGTGGTCCAGACAAAAGAGAGGTTCCTGTGTTCCTGCGGCGGAGATTAAATACATCTGGATGAATTATTTCAAAAGGCTTACCTCCAAGTACAGTAACTGTCTTTTCAGGGCCCTTTTCTTTGATGTTTGGGGATTAAATATAGCACCTCGACAGTTGCTACAACAGATTTTTAATCGGATGTTAATCATCTAATATCCTAGTGCACTTTGAGTCATCTGAAGTATTCCAGTCAGAAGCCGTTTTGCTCCAGACACCTTCCTGTAAACATTATTGTTTTCCATGCAGACTTGTCTAGTAGATGACATCTGCATTTGGAATCTATCAGTGGGCAGGGCTGATCACAGAGCAGTGTTTGTCCATTGTATTGTCGCGCTAGTTGCCAACACGTCTGGTTCTCCAGTGGGCATTGTTAGTGGCTGTGACTCAAATGAACACTCAACATAGAGTTGTTTTAGAAAAGCATTACTGTATGTCAGCTGTTGTGGTTAATGGTTAAATCCACTGGAGCGTGGGGCTTTGTACTCATGTTGTAGATCATGTTGCGTTGAGCTGACAGATGTGCCTTGAGCATCTGTCTTTTACATTTTTCCGAGGTGTTGTGTCCTGCGACCTATACTGTCAGAAATAATTTTCTTACATAATAATAATAATAATCTTACACAACCTATTGAATATTAATTCCTTCCACATTCACCTGTTTCTGTGTCTGAATGTTCTTACGCTAATGTAGTTTTCCCCTGAGGAATTCTTAACATCGTCCTGATTCTCATGTGCAGATCTTTATCCCCATTCTACAATCCTGCAGAGTTCAGCCCAGCCCATGCCTGTGTGCTCCCACCCTACACAGCTCTAAATACACTGGGCTTTGTGGTTTTAGGTTTTGTCCAGACTCCAACTCCGAGGTCAGCCGCTACTTAGAAAGAATGAATGAAACAGTGTTTACAGTGTTAATTTTCCTTTCCTCACAGTAGCACCTACATTACATGTCATCACATTAACACAGACAGATAGACATACGTCAGCAAACTGTGGCTCACACTCAACTATGAGAAACTCTGACAAAACAGAGGAGTAGGAGCACCTTGTCAGCTGAGTAGTTAAAGTGCATTCATGCATCAGCAAAGTCCTCAGTTCCAGCCTTTGGACCTTCGTTCCAAGTCACTTTCCTCCTCACCTCCCCCCAATTCTGCACTGTCAAATAAAAGAGAAAATGCCCCAAAAAATGTGCTGAGGAAGAGATTCAACTCTATCAGAGTCATCGTGTTAACTGAGGATGAGTCTCTGTGGACCTTCCCCCAGAAAGAGGCTGAGTTGGAGCTCCACAGAGCCTGGGGGGGCTCGCTAAGACAGCCCCAGTGCTCTAATGCAATATTCAGATCCAGCCTGTGTGTGATGTAGCAGCGTGCCCGCCGCTGTAGAGCTGTCCTGTCTCATCACCGTCCACGCTGAGTCACGCTCCCTGCCTCCCCGCTGCCTCCGCAGCCTCTTGACATTCTCTGTACTGCTCGAGGGCCACAGGGGTGAATACACATTCAGGAACACGGACAACACACAGGCATGCACATGTGCTGGAAAATGTAAGTTAGCGCACACACTTATTTGGTTGTGATTGCAGTTTAGTGACAGTGTTCATATTTACATTAACCTTCACACAAAACAACTCTTACATTTCAAACCTTTTTGGCAGTAGCAGAGAGAAGTAAATACTTTGTTGTACTCAAATGCTGCAATTCAGCACAGCTTTGAGGTTCTTATTTGTATTGACTTTGTGTTTTACTTTATCCCTCTACATTTCAGAGAGAATAATTGTACTGTATACACTTCAACACATCTGTCGTATATTCTACATGTAGGCTACAGGCCTTAAGGGCATTTTATAAACTTTATTTTATGCATGCTTCTTAGTTTACATTAAGCTGTCTTTGGCTCCTTTCTGCTGCAACAAATGTAAATGTAAATTTCCCCTCGACGAATAAAGGTATTCTGATTCTGATTAAAATGCAGAAATAAGTAGACTTTCAGAGCTCATCTACAATGAGTGCATTACATGTAATACTCCGTGGCTACTCCCACAGACTTACTACTCAGGAAGTATGATTCAGATAGTCAGGACACTGGGCAGAGATACAATGAGAGCCAGGAAGGATGTGGCCTCTGCTGCCCTGTGCTGTGCTGGCCTGTTCTTCCTGTCTCTGTCCATGAAGCACACTGTACGTTCACAAGGTTACGCTTCACATTCTCTCTTACTCATAAAACAAGTCATCACATTGTAACAGTGAGCCTATAAACCAGTTTAAGGCATGCCCCAATAGGTCCCATAGCTCCCTTTAGCACAAACACGCTGTCTCCCAAAAATAGCCCCTGCATATTTTATGAGGACTTTTATTTTTGTCTTTCGTGATCTGAAAACGGGGTGAAGACAGAGTTTTGTGGCTCTTTCTGTGCAACGGGCTGCTCCCTTTATAGACTCAATGACCACTGTGTGTCTCTCATGTGGTTTCAGTACGCGGCACAGTGGCAGTGATCTCTGGTATTGACTCGTCATCCTGAGCTGACACAGCGGCAGCGGTTATGTGACCAAAACGGAGAACTGCTGGACTGATTAGAGAGGATGACAGAGCATGGTGACATATTTCGCAAAGCAAAAGTAAATGACAGTTTACTCAAGAGTAGCACTGTTTAGAAAGAAATGCATTGTATCATGACATAGTGACCCAAGACCATGTGTGTGTGTGCGTGTGTGCGTGTGTGCGTGCGTGCGTGCGTGTGTGTGTGTGTGTGTGTGTGTGTGTGTGTGTGTGTGTGTGTGTGTGTGTGTGTGTGTGTGTGTGTGTGTGGCAGTGGGGGTAGACATTCAGTCAGAAAAAAAATTCATCACTATGTAAATTATAGCTTCTCTGCCCTATCAGAAAACATCTCATGATGGGCAGGACAAAAATGAATTCCAGCTGGGAACAGACTGAATCTGGAGGCTGCTGCTCAAAGTTATCACACATGCAGGGTGATATAATTCAAAGGATGATTCAATTTAAAGTGTAATGTACATAAAATTATACTCTGCCACTGTTGGTCTGTATCATAAATGTAAGTGTTTTGTTAGTAGCGTATAGTGGAAATGACTAGGTTAGCTATGTTAGCTAGCTAGTTTACAACCGCGATGACATTGTCAACATTTTGCCCAACTATAAACCCCAAATATTAACAAGTAGCCTACTACAGTCCCAGCTGTGTGCATCAGTGCATTCATTAAGTTGGGAGTTGTTTTCTAAATGCTGTGCATATGTTGTCAAATTGGTGAAGATGTTTCTTTACATGTGTTTTGGCACATTTGTTTAAGCGTCACTTTTGAAAGTCAATCCCGTTTCTCCTAATGTAATTGTTTTGGGCCGTTGCTCAGGGTCACCATAAAATCCAAACCACTCACTTCCATTCACTTAACCAAATACAATGTAGAGGCTTTATGCATTTTTAAACTAAAATCGCTATGTTTTTTACAATTGAGACCTCACACATTATAACATCTGCCTATTGATGTCTTCATTCCCTTTTACATACAATCTCTCTGAAACATTCAGCGCTGTGAAAACAGTGCAGAGTCCAAATGACGGGTTATTCCGTTTAATAATACATGAAAGAGGAACTTCTTGTGTAGGTAAATTATACATGGAAACTGTGGTGGTGAATTACAGAGCCGCCATGTCAAGGTACATGCTGGAACATCTCCTCCTGGCCGGCTGCACCTAGCTGAAAGGATGATTTGTGTTTGCGCTTGTCGGTTATGAGTCATAACATTGTTAAACCCCAACAACTGTGTGAGTGGCATAATGTGTATGTGTTTGTGGGTGTAGTGTGGATCTGCGAAGAGTAAGGAAAGCAGCAGATAATGCCCATGGTGGCATGTATTTGGATTATAGAGAGATGAGATGTTCTTTTATCTTTCACACTCTGTATGTTAATAATCCTCAGCCTGTAGACTGATATACGGCTCATATCACAACTGGCCTTGGCTGGTGCAGCCTGAGTTAAACCATTCACTGTCTCCTTCTCATCCTCGGCCTTGGGGATGAAGTCATAACTCTAGCAGATGTTCACCAGCAAACATCACTTTGGAATTAAGAGGGCCCTCTACAGGTCAAGTAAAAAACTGACAAATTGTGGCATAAAACTAGTCAGCTCAATAAATAATCCTTCCTTGAGATAATTCTGGTATCTGGTTCTGGTATATTAGGGCAGTTAATATATTCATACAACATCAGAAGCAGAAACCAGTTTTCTGCCATTAAGTTTTTAACATACAAGAAAATAGTTTTGATGTATAGGTGTATAACAAAAACAATGCAAAAAAAACATCCATAGAGAAGGAAGACAAATAAAAATAAAATAGGGAAAATACTATTGAAGAAGCAGAGAATTATACATATGGAATAAATAAGACAAAATATGTAAACAAAATCTGAATAAAAAATGCAATAGATGTGTAGTTTTTAGGAAATACGGTAGTAGACATGTGAGATGCCTTATCTATCAAGTGCTCAATCTATGCTAAATACAACTTCATGTGTGTATACAGTAAAAATACCTACAAACAGATTTTACCGCCTGCTTTGAAGTACAAAGTGGGTTCCCTTCTCCACCCCCTTCCACCCTTGTCTTTTCTTTTTGGGTGGTGCCAGATGTGACCTGGGCAGAATCGCTGAGCGAGCGCACCTTTCATGGTAATGAGGTAAGAGTTATGGTTCGCCCCCTAGCCAAAAGGTCTGCGTTGAACAAAAAGAGAAGAACACCTTGGAAACTTCGACCTGACAGCTCGGAGCAAAGTCTGGCCCGGTGCACCAAACAGAATTTTATTGAAAAAGTGTGTGTAAGAGTGTGTGTGTGAGTGAAAACAACATGTGATTTTTCATTTTGAGTAAGGCCACATGGCTCCCATCTGAATTTGATTTACACCTCTTAGATATAAAGTGCATAATTGCTCAAGCTTGTCCTCACTAGAGGAATCAAAGCCATTACTAAACCACGAGGACAGTCAATGAAGACTATTTTATATAAATATTTATTTGTACTTCTCACCCAGCCATAGACTGTCTCTAGACCCATTTACCTTACTATCTACATACATGTTTCCACCAGTTGTGAACAGAGTTTGACCTTCATGCTGTGTTATTTTATATTTCCAGGCTGATGGCACCACCTACTGGCAGAGAGTCCTACGTGCACATTTCCACATTTTCACAATTGCAAGCAATGACATGTGGTTGGCTTTAGGAGGCGGTGCTGCATCATCGCGAGGTATTTGAGTGAGTCAGTCTGCATTTATTTAAGTCTCATTATTAGGAGACAAGTGGGCGACAGGGAAGGAAACAGGAAGGAGATGGGAGGAGGGACAGCAGCTTGTTACTTTTAATCTAATGCCGCAGTGGAGAGGTCGTGGGTGTTTACCCATCACAAATTAAACAGTGAAACCAAGAACTCACAAAAACCACATTCATTCGGTTGGTTTTGAAACTTCCCTATTTGTTTGCTTAATTTCCTTATTTCTCATCAATTGTTGTCCTAATCCAGTCATCTCAAAATGCATTTCAGCATCTTTGAGGTGGGTCTTGCAATTTGAACATATAAACCCCACTAATTGACCTTGATTAAAGAGAGCAAGACAAACCCACCCACATTTCATAGTGATGAACTGAGTGCTCCAATCAAGACTGCAGCCATATAACAATGTCAAAGTCTAAATGGACTGTTAAGAAAATCAGAATCAGGGTGGTGTACAGGAGGCCCCCTGATTTACGCTATAGGATGGTGGGAGCCAAACTAACCCCTCCATGACCCTCACATTTCCTTAGCACCCATGTGGTCACTGCCAACAATGCCAATTTACACATAAAACTGTCTCGTTTCACCAACCTCCACATGGGTGAGAGATGACATGCTCTACTGCAAGTGTCCTTTACATGCTCAAATGCTCATGTGGATTAGCATTCACAAGTAACACCACCAGATCTTTTAAAAACAGGGTCGCTGAATAGTGCACAACATGTTCTCTCAGAAACAATATACCTCCAGTTAAGTGGCTGTGCATATTTCAAAAGGAGAAACAAAACCCTTTCACTCTCATACTGTATATGTGAGAATTGAGGCAATACAAAATCCATATAGAGGGAGACATTAACTCTCTGTGGCCAAAATGTGAACTGTTTCATACACATGGAACTTTAAGACTGCTAAAAGCTGGAATGAGCGGCAGACATTATGACCATTTCTGTGATTTTACACTCATTTTGCTTTCAGTAAAAGTGCCTTTTGTTCTTTGTTGTGTTCTTTATACTTTTATTATGTTATTTGGTGTGACCTTATCTCCAACAAACCATACTTATCATAATAGATCAATAGACAAAGGCGCCACAAGATTATACGAATGCAATTTATCCTAAACCCTTTGTACAAATACAAAATAATGAGGGGTACAAGACTTTCAAATGTGTATATTGGTAAAAATGTTTGTACATTATTTTGTCCATGTACATATGCAATTATATGAATGTGATTTTGTTTTTCAAATACAAATTTGCCTGGTGAACTTTCATTTTTTTTAATTTACTGATTTATTGCAACAGAGGTGGGCAGCATCAGAGCCGGTGACACCAGAAGAATCAATAAACTGATCAGGAAAGCTGGGTCTGTCATCGGCATAACCCCAGCCATCCTCTCCACCTGCAGCTGGACAGACAGGAGCTCCTTCTCCAACAGACTGCTGCAGCTCCGCTGTCTCAAGGACCGATACAGGAAAACATTCCTGCCCACTGCAATAACTCTTTACAACAAATCACCTCTGGCTGGCAGAGAACTCTCTGCTTCATAGTTTCTCTTGGAATAAAACCACACTGTACATTTTATATTATATAATCTGTTCTATATTTAATATTTAATATCATGTCATATATTTATGTATATATATATTTGTATTTAATAATATGTATATTTTCTACTTTCTTGTTTATTTCTAGTTTTGTTTTATTGTAAAATGCCTTGTCTTTTATGCTGCGGCAACACAAACATTTCCCAAATTGGGATCAATAAAGTACAATCTTATCTTATCTTATCTTATCTTATCTTATATCATGTGAATGCTTGGAATATACACTCAGTATTTATTTGCAAGCCTTTAATGTTGTATTGGTTCAAGTACTTGGATTTTCTTTATAAGTTATGATTTGGCTTTTAATACTAGTTGAACATTACATTTTTACATTTGTATGTGTTTTTATATGTTTCTAGTTATTGTGCTTTTTATCATGTTTTTAATTGTTTTATTATTTTACTCCCATTGTGTTATTTTATATTGTATTTATTGCCTGTACAGCACTTTGGCCAACTGAGGTGGTTTTAAATGTGCTATATAAATAAATAAAGAGTGAGATTGATTATGATAAACTATGCAGGCTCACATCATAACTGTTGGTCATTTCACAATTATTACTTTCAACAGTGCATGCTCTTACCTACCATATGCTGCTGTAAACATTGTGTTAAACTAGTCATGAAGATTCTGAGCAGCCACCAAATTGCACCAGAGACATTTTGTGGATCAGTGTCTGACTCTGGGCGTGCAATGACCACATGGCCATAATTATGAAAATATCCCTTTGCCTTAATCTAAGATGATGACAATTACACCCTGAGGACACCAGTGGTCTGCAGGAGCTAATGTATACTTATTAAGCATGATGGGATCTGGCATTAGTTAGAGCAGTGACATTTGCAATGGCTGAGAGAAAATGGGGTTGAAGAAGTTTGTGGCCCTTTCTGTTAAAGAAAGAAAGAGAGAAGAAAGTTGGACATTTTCCATGCTTCAGTCAAAAGTGGCTGTTTGCCCAGCGATCCTAAAATAACCACCTCTGCCACAGGGTGCTGTGAGTGTGCTTAAAACCGTCAAAAATATTTTTGCATTAGTCCCTGCTGAAAGACGCTCTGTCAGAGCTTGTCATCATTTACACAGCTTATACTAGGTGGCGTCATGTCACCATCTGATGGTTTTTGAAGGTTTTATCCCAGATTCATGCTGGGTCGTCTTAAACTGACAGCTCTGGATCCTGCAGCTAACCTCTAATGAGAAGACATGCTGCTACAGTACAGCCAGGAACACATCAGAGACTCAGGCAGTTTGTTTCTGTGTATGGTTTATTAATTTATTCTGACCTGTGTTAAATAGGAAATATAGGTAAAGCAGGATTTAGGGTGTAATTTACTCTGATGCTACCTGTCGGAGCTGTGTTATTCTGAATATGATTCCACTCTACAGTCTTTAAAGACAAACAAACAGAAAAAGCCGCGAAGTTTCTTCAATTGCTTTGTTTTAAAATGTGAAACAGTAGAAATTGCATTTAGCTTTCTTTCTCTGTAGGTTGAATTGCTGCCTGGCAATAATTGACTTGTTTTGTTCCACATCTCATGCTTTGTGGGAGAAGACACAGTGACTAACTCCATGCAGATAAAGGCAGGAATAGGAACTACAAAGTAGACATATGGGAGTGAGCTGGTAGAGTACTTGCTTTGATTTTTTATAATTGCAGTTTAGTCTTCCTTCACTTAGAATGGACTTTCTTTGGTTTAACGAATATGAAAGAAAGCCTCCCAAAAGCAAATAAGCCTTGCCTGGTCAAAGAGTTCAATATAACATGTTTTGCCTGATCTTGGATGGATACAAAGCTTTCAACATGAAACTTATTTTTCTTCGGCCTGGATTTATTTTTAGTAACAGTACAATTTATCTTTGATGAAATGGCCTCAGCTTGGGGGTGCTGAGCTGCCTTGAGCACAGCATTGAACCCATGGGGCTTTGGGTTCATTTTGGCTTGAACCACATATTATTTTCTGCTAAAAGTAGTCTTGGCATGTGTTTAGCTCTGTCATCCTGAGTAATTGACTTCATGACCACTAACCACAGCATCATGCCCCATATTATTTTCTCCAAGGTTTTGATGACAATTGGAATCATGTTGTAGACATCTTGGGTCCTGCAGCAAAGCTCATGGCATAACATTGTACCACAACAGAGCTGAAGGAGAATGTGTACAATAGGTTATGCATTTATGTGTTCCAACATGGACTTCACTGAGGTTACCATCTGTTTTGTATGGGGGTTCATTTACGCATTTGGTTTGTAAATGAATGGTCTGGCACGAATGTTCTGTTGCAAAGGTACTGTGTGATGTTGATAAGAACAGCAATAACCCTAGATATGAATAGAATTCAATTAATGAGGAAGCAAGTTTGAAATAGTTGTTCTCCTTTCTCATGGAGAAAGAAAGATACCTTTGACCTTTGTTTATCATGAGATCATTATCTTTAAAACAGAAAAAGATACCAGCACAATAAACTTACAAGATCAAAGGGACAATATCCACGGAGGCATCAGAATAACTAACAGTACCCCCCTTAAAGGACATCTTAAAGTGCAAATTAAGAGCGCTAAGTGCTGCTGATTCTGCGGACATACTGCACTGTAATGGCATTTGGTTACAAATCTCAAGCATGTAACTATTATCATGAATACTTCCGTTTGGTAAGCTCTCGTCACATTATTTCTGTTGGTCACTAAAATGACTAACCTGGCCTATCTGAAGAAAAAATGTTGAAGTTTATATTTAGCTATCATTTGACTGAGATTTTTCTCTAGAATATTGAGTTTTGTTAGTCCTCTTAATGATTACAGACATGCGAAATAAATCATATTCCTTTACTTCATGCAGCATGAAGAAATTGTTGTTGCCTTGTTGATCAGTGAAACAATGCTGACCTCAAAACAAAGCTTTTCAATACATCATTCATGTTTGCCTTCTTTACTACAATGGCCTGATACTGTTGCCTCTCAGTTGAGTGTCAGTATAATGAAATACAACAATCAGTATGCATACTAAAAACCTTCAAATGTTGGAAGTATGTTGATCTAGAGTTATTATTTGTTGAACAAGGCAGTGCAGAAAAGAAATGGATGGTATACTCACAGCTGAATAATAAAAAACATTTTGACTTTGCACTGTATGAAAAGCACACAGTTGTTACTAAATACACGACCAATAGCCTACTTATTTTTTATTCAAGTTTTCAAACAGTTCATGAAAATGTGGTAAGGTATGCATGAACAAACCACAATACTGAAACTAGAGCTGCTAAATGAAATGCAGCCATTACTAGTTTCACTATTTACACCCATGCATTCTCTTATATAACGTGTCAAAATGTCTTCTGTGAAATTGAAAATGGTGGTGGGGCTGTACCAACAAATAGGCTTTAAATCATTACAGAAAAAATCTGCTTTCTTTTCATGAAGTTGAATGTGCAGTGGCACTTTAAAGTCTCTCATAGACTGTTGTTGAATTCTTGTACACTTATGGCAGTTAGTGTATACAATGAAATTGGGACGTGTTTATCAGAGGAGGCTGTCGGCACCCACCACAGAAGATAGCATCCACCACAGTTCAGATTTATCGGAAGTTTCCGTTGAACATCAAGCAGCAATAAGGTGGTAAAAATAAAACACCTTACTGTCATAAAGAGTGGTAAGACATAGATAGAAATGACTAACTGCACAGACAGTTCGTCGCCTGAACTCTGACTGTGGCTGTGTTTAATGTATGTGTTCTGCAGCACACTGTTATCAACACTGACCATATCTTATTTAAACTGCACCCTGGATCATTAAAGAGACTAGACATTATCTAAGGCATATTTGTTTAGCAGTTTTGCCTGACAACTGTGTAGTCTTCACTGGCTAATCTCTTAAAGTCCAGAGAGCAGCTATTTGAGCACAAAACTATAATCATTGTGTCTCTTTATTGGCGAAATTCTTGGGGACTTAAGGCAGTTGAGAATACAAGAAACACACAAGTTATTAAACATTGCATCACAGTAGAGACAGACAGATTGTTTGGATTGTTTTTTTAAAATAAATTAGATTTAGAAAGGCTGATCTTCTTAATTTTCAATATAAATGTATCTACCAAGTGTTTTCTTTATTAATCATTTGGTGTATTAAAACATGCTCATTACTATCATAACAGAATAAAGTAGTACATCCACATTTATATTTTGCATTATAAAAAACCCTAAGCAATCTCAAAGATTGCTCTTTTGTTGGCACAAGGTCAACATTACTGTTTTTTATTGTTGTGTCACTTCAACACAAGCAACCCTTCTAAAACAGCAGGCCTACTTCAGGTCTTTTTTGAATGGATGAATAGTTGCTAAATGTGGAAGGCGTGCTTCCACTAGAAGCACATGTTGAGTCATCATCTTTTAACTTGTAATTCAAGTACTTTTCAGGGCCACTCCCACACACCAGGAAACAAAAAACAAACAATACTCATTAGTATGCTGTTTGTAGCCTACCTTTAAACATAATCCTCCTGGTTCAATACATCATGGGTGTGTCTTTGAGCAATGGGCTGAAACTGCACTCGGGGCCCTGAAGCGAAACTGACCCCTGACCTATTGGTAAACATAATGTCCTTTAAGGATTTTTACAGCCAGAATATATAACCTGTTTTCAATTCCAGCTAAAGTGAATTTTTGTAAATGTATGCACTCCCACTCTTTAGCCTGTTATTGCGAATATCATTGCTCATAATGCTGGGTCACATAATGCTTAATGAAGTATTCAGATCATGGAGCGATCTGATGTCCCCCGGCATAATTTCCATCATCTGAGATTAGGAAAAAGACCTCCCTGTCGAAGCAAGAATGACCCGGAGCCATTTTAATTCAACAGTATCAGATTACTGCCTATAACAACCAGACAAAGCAAATCCCAGAAAGGAATTGATGTGTATCTGAAGAATTTGTTACAGCAGTTACTGAGTTGCTATTCATTTTTCTTACTCATGATGATACACTTTAACCCTCCATTCCTATAGGTGTCAGTATAGTCGTCCATCCCACTCCCCTACCACTCCTCCTCCTCCCATCCACCAAACCTCCGCGAAAGGGTGTGCTTTTTGAAGGTTGTATGGAGCTAAACACCAACGCAGACAAGACCAGTCGCCACTCTTCGTTTGACAACCAGGGAAAAGCCACTGAAGGCTGGGCAGAGATCACACCCCGAGTCCACCCCCACCGCATCCTCCCTCTGGGCTGAGTCCCGACCGAGGTCTTCTTGTCCTCCCCTGAACACCGTGCTGGGAATGCCGCATATACGGACACTTGTATCAAAAAGTTGAATTACATAGGCTACGCGGCAAAAATGCAATGTGACAGCAGTGTGGCATCTCTTCAAGGTCAGTATCTGAGCACCGCAGCCGCCTCACGGACGTGTTTCTCGGACAGTCGGAGGGAAGAAGAGGAGTGGAGGGGGATGCCGCTGAGCCTCCAGCATCAACAATGACATCTTTCACCAAGGAGGACATTCATAGCCACTGACACAACTTGTGAAACACTGCTGTAAGAACAGAAAGGAAAGGCTTGCTTCTTTTACAGCACACTTGTCTGCATTGTTGTTAAAAGACATCCAGCATTTCGCCGTTTCCTGCTTTCTCACAACGGCCTGTGTCACTGTTTACCTGGCTACAGGCAACAACGCTAAAGTGGAGCTAGTTAGTTGACAGAATGGATGTTTGGTTCGGTTAAGCCAAATAAGTTGTGTTGAACTTCCTTGAACTAGTTTGGTTTTCAAGCCACTAATTTCTTTTAAAATAACATCGCCTTCTTTCGTTCAACAACATGCCTGCGAGGAGAGATTCACACAGCCCGGCCGGGAAGAGTTTACCGGAGCGGGGGCTGCTCCTGCTGATCGTGCTTGTTTTATTGCAGGGATCCGTGCTTCCTCTCGGGGCTGCTAGCTCTCCCGATACCACCCACAATGACTATGTGAGCAACCCCCAAGATAAGGAGCAAAAGTACAACTACACTAAAAAGGCATTCCCTGTGCTCACCCTCGACTACCATCACATACAGGCGCCCTTTGAGATCTCATTATGGATCCTGCTGGCTTCCTTAATGAAATTAGGTGAGTATCATGTGAATGTCACGCATGCATTGTTGCTTGAAGCCCTGCATTTTTGTTCAGTCTTTCCAGGAAATGCTAGCTAAGGGGTTAGGTTATAGGTTTGGCTACAGGTGTGTAGTCATTGCAGGTTAGTTAGCATGTTTGCAGCCAGTTGTCCAGATGCACAATTACATGCGTATAAAAACAAACATAGGTGGAGTCTGTTTTACCAGACTGCTCCTTGGATCAAAAGCACATGTTGAAGAGAATACATATTTCTGATTTAATGTAGATAATTCAACTGATATAGTCTTATTGGGCTCACAATAATTGACTCAGAAAAAAACTCATCTATCTCTCAGTTACAGCATAATCTCTGCCCAGTAGGTCACCCTGCAGTCTGAATTCTTAATACCAATTAAATTTGCCACTGGTATGCCTGCTGACATAACAAGTTGGACCAGAATAGCTCAATTTACTCAGCTACTCAATGGTGAATCTATTTTGCTATACTCGTCATCAGATCTGTCAGCCTCATGTTCAGATGTCCCGGTCTTTTGCCAGTGCTGTCCTTACTTGTAGAAATAGTGATGACTAAGCGGCTTGGTGCAGCAATCTGGATGTCGAATAGCAACTATTTGGCAAGTTGTCAAGGGGAACCTTCTGCTATTTTGAGCAAAGCCTTGAGGCATTGTCATAAAAGATGTCTCAAAAATGACATTTGAGTTGGGCTACTTCATTATTGTGCCAAACTTTACTACTTCTGTCCAGCTCCTCACTTTTCTCTGTTGCTTCGGGTTCTTCTGTGTCCTCACGCTTTATTGCTCCTTCTTTCTCAATTCCTGGTTGCACTCCTTTCTTTCCTCTTATTTTCAATACACATCCCTTGTTACTCACTCTATGCCTCTTTGCATTGTGCTTCCCACAAAACACTGCATTGTCATCTGCTATCTTTTTTTACGCGAGCCAGCAGCTTTTTAGTTGCCTGTGACACCGGGGCCATGACTGAGCACCAGCCTGTAGCCAGGGAAGATACTGCCTTACTGACTGGGCAAGGAGCCCAGGGTCTCCAGGGACCAGACGGGCAGAGAGGGACCACCTTGCTCGACTGGCTCTCTTGTTAGGACGCAGCTCAAGGGCATTGAGGGAAAATGAGAGATGAGGATAAGGAGAGGGTGAGGTTAAGGAATGATGGAAGTCCAGCAAGCAGAAGGGAGGCAGAAAAGAAATTGAAGCAGTAGGAGTTTACCCGCTGACAGCAGCAAACATAAGTGACCTTAAGCCTCTGATTTTCCAAGGGTGTCTGAGAATGGGCTGTGGGTAATTTAATGTGACAGCTACACTGCTCAGCCTCGGCAGAGCAAACTTATTCACGTTCACGGTACTCATATTTTTCAAGCTTAAACGCACAGCCACAGTAAACGTATTTCTTAAGCAACGCTGTCAGGGCGCCTTTCTGTCCTTATCTTTCACACAAATACTTTACATGGATTGATTATTCCCGGTGTGCAAAATATTTTTGATATAAATCAAAACCTAGATGATGTAATTTCTCTTAGAATATGCCCTAACATTGTCAAAGAAAATGGCAAAGTCCTTTTTATAGTTATGAAATGTCTTCTTTGTTGGCTCCTGTAATTAAGCTTCATGCCAGAATCATACAAAAATAACTATTCTTTAACGTTATCAATTTCTTTATCAATGGTCGGATGACATGAGAGCTCAGATTGACACTGCAAAACTATAAAACCCTCATAAAGTGATCCACTGTGTTGAAGGCTGTGTTGAAAGGTTGAGAGGTCTGTTATAATCAGGAATAATCAAAGTTTACAAGCTATTATCTAAATGAACAATTTAATTTCCTGTAATATTCAAAAGGAAACTCATAAACAGATCTTGGTCTGAATGAATAGTACACTGTTTTAGGGTGTGATGCTAATAATTTATGGACTGATCAAATATCCACCAGGCAGGTACCGACTTGAATGTTGACCTTTCAGTTTGGTCAGATCTGATTATATTCACTAGTACCTGTGGGAGTAGGACACACCTTTTTGAATTGTCTCGGTGTGGTTGAAGCTGCTTGGCACCGGTATTTCTTTACTTCCAGCTAAGCTTTGTAACATGTATTATGAGTACAGTTAGTCTCAGCATCCATTTATAATTCAAAACTCTCCAAACAATTTGAAGAGAAGGTGTGTGTTACACTATTACATACAGAGCTGCTGTTATCCGATTATAGTTTTTGTGGAAGCGGGAGTTAAACGTCAACCGAAACCTTTATTCCTAGAGTAAAGAAAAGAGAGAGAGCATCGGCTAAACAGAGGCAAAGTCAATGAAAAACAGTATTTAGACCCTTTGTGAGGCTTTGATATGGATTTGTTAAACAAACATTTTGGGAGTGCAAATTAAAGAACTGAGCTGATTGTTATAATCGCAGGCTTTGTTAATAATTAACAGACCTTTTGTATTCTTATTTCTGGTAGCTACAGCACAAAACAACAATAACCGTGTATCCTATAATCACATTGTTAAAGAGAAAGCTATACAGTCAAAGTAGAAGTACCTACAGATCTTTGTAGAACAGTCAGATTATGTGTTCTTCTCTGTTTAATCCTGGATCAGGAAATTCCAGGGACAGCGTGGGTTCACTCAGGTCAAAATGTTTAGCAGTGGGCGTATAAGTGCAGATTTTGAAAACATGAACTGAGAAAAAGGTTCTTTGTGAACGTTAAATAAAGCACATATTCAATGGGAACTTAGTCTTTACACTTCCTTAGCGATGTTTAATATGGTTGCGACCTGGTTTCACCCCAATGAGGGAAAACTCACTGTCTGTCGTGTGAGAATTCATTGGTTTGTTTTATTTCTTGCACCTAATGAATTGCAAAGATGTAGATTGTGTTTGTCGTTGTAATTACCAGACATGGTTGTGATCCTAATTAAATCTCAGCGGGTGGAAAAAACAATATAAGACCCATTACAGCATTAATAACAAAGTTTCATCAATGCTGCAATTGTTAAACGTGTCTGTTTGCCTAGTAAATGGTTCACCAAGACACATGCACATAGATTGCTTTATCTATAGTGAACAATTGACTCCAACAAGGGTGGGAGACGTATGCAGTATCACTAGGTTCACCAATAAACCACCAGTAAACTGATTCTAGAACAGTGTGTCCTGCTACAATTATCTTTTTTGTTTCAAAATTCAATCAACAGTTTTGTTGATGAAATGTGCATTTAAAGCAGCTCACCAGAATAAACAAAGTATTGACTTAATCCTGAGTCTACAGTACAGAACATATGATTCTCCTTAAGAAAATTAAGGTAATACTACATTTGTTGTAGAGTCCAAAGTTACAGGATTCGTTAAACCCATAAAGAGATAAGGGCCATAATATTACCTTATCAATAGAGCGCGTGAAGGAAAGATTAGAGGTGCCTCATTGGAAACCACACTCTTGGCAAAGCTTGAGTAAAGGTTTCCCGGGCTTCACATGTTATCTTGAATATGTTTTTTAGATTATGGCTTAGCACAGAAGTTTAATTAATGAAAGAAATGTACATGCTAAGAATCTTACAAATAGATTGCTTTGCCTCATATTTAATGAGATGATTCTATATATCGTCGACGTCCAAGACATTTAATTCAATTAAAGCAACAATGAATATTGATTGGTTTGGTTGTCCGCCATTCTGTGCATGCGTCACGGGGCTGCAAGCAGTAATCATCCTTTTAGGTGTCATAGCCGAAGAATATTCTAGCAATTAGTGGTTGCCCATGACGCCATTTTCTGTTTCATGGGTAGTTGCCGGATTTGAGGTCTCCATGAAATGAGACAGTCTCAAGACAACTTACAGTATAAAGGTGAAGCGAGTATCTGTACTAATGTTAACTTGTTCTTTTGTTCACTTCTGAAGCCTAAAACTTTCTCTCTATTTGTGCTTTTCCAGAGTATAGTGTGGCTTGTTTCTGTGTTGCTTTTTAATTATACTTAGGATAAAAGGTTTTTATTAATAATGTGAGGAGTAACCTGTGTGAGCCGGTAGTATTGTGCAGATATGGCGACAGGGATCATAATGAAATATACCAGCCACAGGCCATTATTCATCATTTAAACCAACACTGGTCTTTCGCAATCACCTCGAGGAGCACAACCATGTGGGTCCAATCATTCAACAATGACTCACAATGACCTTTTTTTGTATAAAGAGTCCTGTTGCTCATGCAAACACCACATTGAAATAAATGTGTTTCTGTAAACACAGTATGGTGTGTGGGTGGAAAGCCAGCTAACCACTATAACATCTTGACTTTTTGAAAAATAATTAAATAAACGTATCACTGATACAAATTTTTATCTAAGTAACTCTTTAAACGTTTTCTCTCTTTTGTCCTTGCTTGGTCCGGCGTATTTTGGTTGCCAGCCGTGTACAATTAGTAACCTGGCAACAGGCCACAGTTCTTGGCGTTGGGAAAGATTGTGTGTAGCAAGTACCAGGCCATGCTGACACTGGGTACACATTCAGAAGTGAAAGAGCTGTTACCCGTTGCTGCTTTTCAATAACCTTGTTGCATAAAGACTCTCAGGGGGGATAAAGACGCAGCGCATGCCATTATTGACAAGCAGCCAGGATGAACCGCCTGATTTTAAATTTCAAGGATTTGCTGGCATTCAAATCCTTTCTTACCATTCTTCTTCTACTCAGTACATCTCCTTCAAACATATGTCTTGACAGCACTGAAGTCGTGTGCTGTCAGTTGTTCTTTGAAGTATACGGCCCTCCTTCTCACTTATCCTATCCACTCTTATGGCTCTTCACATGATGAGCACTGAAGGCCATTATTGGAGTCATGCTTGAGAGACTTAAGAATGGGTTAACTGTCACCACCTATCCACCAGCTGGTAGGACATTTTAAGGCTCCATCCTCCAAGCTTTTTGTACCGGGCCCTGGATGTGTTGAGATGTCTTACATTTAGAAGAGTGCAATTGCTTTTTGTCTCGATCTCATCCTTGTTGCCCACTATGCACAATCTTCACTTGTCCGTCCTCGTCCTCCATGGATGATAATGGGTCATTTAGAGTCATTCTCTGATCCAGTGTTGAAGCCACTGCTCGAGATTCCATCAGTAATCCGTTTAATAAATCCAGTCATGACCTGTTACCTCATTCACACCAACGCAACTCCGGGTCAAGCTCCGTGCTAGAGCTTTTCCGGTTCAGAACCGGTTCTTCGGTTTAGCTCCGGCTCTTTTCACACTGCCCAGAGTCCGACTGGTGCTGCGTCATCGTTTGCGTCATGACGTAACCGTTAACCGTCCGAACCGGCCCTGAAACACCGTTGGTGTGAATGAGGTATGTGTGCTCCTTTACTTCCTCAAGGACTACACTGCCCATCTTTTTATTGAAGGTTGTATTTAAATGGCTTCTTTGCCGAGCTTCTGCTGGGGCGAGCCTGAGACTTCAATACCACATTTGTATTTATTTGAGAAATGTGAGGCATTGCTGTGTTATGAAAATTACGACCTCTGATAATATTACATTTGCCACGGTAACCTTGACAGGAAACGGTTTATGTTTGCCTTTAACAGTCTCTCCATATGAATTTCAATTCTCATTTTGAATTGCCTGATTGTACTTTTAATGCCAGATCCCAGTGGCTTCTATTCATGGATCATGATTCAGAGAATGAAGGCTCGGAGCCAAAAGTACGCTGGCTCAGGTCCTATAGTTAATGTCACTGGTCACACGTGACACAAGGGATCATGGGACTCCTTCTCCTCTAATAATACCCCCTGCCACCCTCTGGATCCAGTTATACCGGTACTTGTTTCTTTTTCTTGAGACCTTGAAGTATGGGTAGGTCTATCGTGAGTCGTATAGAAACATTGTGCATTAATGAACAGAAGTTCTCCCTTTGGCTCCTCAGTGGCTCACTGCAGATCAAGTTTTTGGTGTATGGATTTGTTATACCCTGTCTACAACTCAATGTAGTCCCTGTTGGCATTGTTGAAATTAAGCATGTGTTTATTTGAATTAGTTTCATTACATTCTCTGTGTCTGTCTATTAGGATTAAAACACACCATCAATTATTCTTAGGTAGATGTAATAAGTTACTGTCTTCGTGCAACCCTGCAGCCCGTTGTCATATGCAACATGTTTGCTCAGAAATGTAGAGCACAAGGCCCCTCGCGGTCTGACTCGTAGAGGTAACTGCTCTTTGTTTGCAGATCGTGTTTCTTTGGATCCCATGTCACACTGTTGTATGCGTTGACATCAGCTAATTGGCTCCCAGCTGAACAGAACAGACCGAGGTCAACTCATAACAGGCTTACCTTGTTAAAGAGAATGATAAATGGATAGGGTAGCAGACCTCATATACATGCATAAAGTGTTGGCAAACTGATATCATTACATTTCTTTGCAATTCTTTACACACATTTGTAATAAAGCAAGGTGATAAACTGATATTGGTTCTTAGTTAATGGCACCATTGTGTAAAAAAATACTTCCATGGGTATCATTTCCATTTTGAAGGCCTGTCATTGTTATTTTTTATGTTCGGCCAATTAGCTTTCTGGAGCTGTGCAGGCCCACCTGTGTGATCCGGTGATCCCCACGCCGAACAGAGATCTCTGCAGTGTTGATGTCTCAAACACTTAGATGCAGCTTCTTAATTATGTAACAGTGTCTATAGGGGGTTAAGATTTTGTGAACATAAAAGTTAGCTTTCATAATAGCAGCTTTCTAAATAACATAGGGCTTTGGATAGTGTCCAAATTAGCTATTGAATTTATATCCTGCTACAAAAGCATTTAAGGACAATCACAATAAAAGTCTGGTTCCTGTGTTTGAAGCAGCCATCACAGAATATCTTTGTTAAACCACCTTCCTGCGAAGCCTCTGTAGAGTAGTGGGTGGTTGCCCTCTTTAGACCATTGAAAAGAAAGACCTCTTTACTATCCTTCCTCAAAGCACCAGGGCTCCAGCGGCATGCAGCTGCATAATCCACAGACATGCACTTGTTAGGTTTGTGTGCTGAAACACTACTACTGTTGTCCTCAAGCTGAGTAACAACACACATCCCCCTACTCTGACTGTCTTCTATTCCCACGATGCTTAAGTTTCACATGCTACAATGAGAAAACCCTGCTACGTTGAAATGATCAAATACAGGTTAAATATAATTCCAGTATGTCTTGATAATAAATTACCTGTTTACTTTGATTGGTAATTTACTGGCAGCATTTGTGCAAGGCCTGACCATGACATAGCAAAGTGCTCAATGTGCTCATTAGTGAATATTAATTAGCTGAGCACCACCCTCATTGTGCAAACATAATCAGACTGGAGCAGGCCTGAGTCGTGCCCCCCCCCCCCACCGTGGCTCCTGTGCCATATGGTGCTGCTGCTGTCACTGCACCATCCATTCTTGTCCTGAGGAGCTTCAGCTTTGTAGCTGTGCTGCTTATTGATATGTTACCTTGTGCTACTGTGTGCTTTTAGCTTGTAACAGCTTCAAGGGTTAAAAACTGTGTTTGCCATTTACATCTAAAATGATAGGGGTGGGTGGAACACATATTTACATGTAGTGGCTGGCTGTTGCTTCGGGCGGATGTGAAGAATAACTTGTTGGCATGCATCAAATCAACATGATAACCCCTCTGTTTCCATCTCTAATATAATTACACCCATACTTCAACACACAGGTCTTGTTGTGTCAGTCACAAGTTCATTAAATCCTTTTTGAATATAATGCAAAGCAGGGGCCATTTCTCACATGAGCTATGTTTCCCTTACTATGAAATCGGAAAAAAGGGTCAACTTCACAGTGCTGTTGACGTGGCAGAATTATTTAAAGTGCTGACAGTGTTCTTTTTTGTATCTATTGAATAGTATGCAATCTACTATGAGTCACTCTCTACCCCTATGACCTTGTTTAGCCTGTGTGAGCATGTAGCACATTTTGGTTCATATTTCTCTGTTTGTTTGTGTCTCAGTGTTAGCGCAGCATGCAGTCAGCTGCGACAGTACCGGATGTCAGTGGGTTGCTGTAGTGTACTGTAAATCTAGCCGGAATGACTTCTCACTATGGCACACATGCTGCTCTCTCTTTGAAGCCTTCATCTTCTTTTGTTGGCTATTTATGCACAGGCTGCAGTTCCCGTCACCTCATATAGCATGTCTGTGTTTTATATTTGTTTTAAACTTTGTTTATTGGGTTTTTTCAACAGCATACAGTTATTCTCTCAGAGCATGTATCGAAAGTAGGTAAACAAATCTTCACTTTATAGAAAAATAGGTAGAGTAACAATGTAAATACTGCTTAAAGGTGGGGTAGGTAATTCACTTCAGAAACACTTATATTCCATGGAATGCTCTTAACATCCCGATAGCAATGAATATATTAAATGCTTTGACATCTGTGGAAGCCGTAGCGCTGTAAAAAGCACGACCAATCATCTGAGCCGGCACGGCTAAAATAACTGGATGGCCTACCTGCCTGTCAGCCTTCCATCTTTGCACAAACTTATCTCGTGCCCTCCTTGGTCATGTGTGTGTTGGAGGAGGGGCTCTGTAAGGAAGTCTGAAGGAAAGGGCAGATTTTTTCCGGTTGTGTACTTTCAAATTCTAGCGCACTCGAGCTGGTTTCTCCATTCTTACCTACCCTACCTTTAACACCAGGGCAAACACAATTCCACACAGACAGAAGACAAACCGACATACAAAAACAGACAAACAGACAAACCAAAAATAAACAAATAATCAGTCAGCTAAAACTAAAATGTCAATAATAAACAATACATGTCAGTACGGCAGCACCTCCTCCCCGCGAAAACCCGTCCAGTGTTGGGACCCCTCCAAAATGCTGTGTTTTATATTTTCATGTGAAACTTCACAGCAGCCCAGGAGTGAGGGTATTTATGTTCCCATGTTAACTTGTCAAACAATAAGGGGGGCCTTTTAAAGTGTAGCAACCTTTGTCTTTTGTCCGGCAGTAAGTGCTTGTAAATCATAACATTAACAATTTGTCAGGAATCCATACAGATATGTTTGTGCTGTAACTTGTGAGCCAAGCAGCGTCAAGCAATAGCAGATCATTTCACAAGGTTATTTCTATTATGTGGGTCTCAGAGGACAAATAGAAGCTGTAAGGTTCTCTTTTCACATACAGCTTGTTCTTATTAAGTCCTAAATATGTAGGATCATGGCAGCCTAAACTTGCTGAACATGTCATGTGAGATCTGTATACGATAAATATTTAGCATATTATTTCCATTTTTTCCTTCAAGAATTCACAAGGCCATTGTTTTAGCTTTGTCACACCAGTAACTAATCAGCATACAGTGCATTTGTTTCTTTCCACTACCTACATCTATAACAATGAACCACTGTTATTATGTAAATCACTGCTTAGAATATCAGTTCTTTAAAAGCTCTCTTTTTTCAGGTTGTAGTCAAATTTAACAAAAGACATCACGCAAGCTCTGACATGTTTGCACAGCCTAAACAGACATCTGAAGTATTTCCTTCTGCATTTCCTACAAACGAAAGCGATGGAGAATACTAATTTCCTGCTGTATTATCATTGATTTGCTAACATGTCACATACACTAGCTATTCTTTTCACCCAAGAGCTCTGCAGAAGTTAGAATTTGTAACGAGGGTGGTGCTAGTACTCACAGAAGTGTGGTATGTCACAGCTCATTGCTCTTCTAATGTTGTCGTTGGCCAGAATTCAGTTTACTTTTGCCTTTCATTTAGTCAGAAAACCAATAGGTACAATTCCAGTTAATCGCAACATCACTCAGACGGAAACAAACAAACTTCCACTTACAAATTCTCTTGAGGCCTAAAGCAAGGGATCCGGCAGTTGATTTCCAGGTAATTCCCTTCTTCCTGTTCTACATCTCCAAACATGCCACTGAATTGTATCTGCTTGTCTCATCCATTTTCCCAGGGTTCCACATGATACCTCGTGTGTCCAGCATTGTGCCAGAGAGCTGCCTGTTGATCACCGTGGGTCTGCTTGTGGGGGGGCTTATCAAACTAGCTGGAGAAGACGTCCCCCCAGTGCTGGACTCCCGTTTGTTCTTCCTCTGCCTGCTGCCGCCCATCATCCTCGATGCCGGCTACTTCCTGCCCATCCGGCCCTTCATGGAGAACCTGGGCACCATCCTGATGTTTGCGGTGGTGGGGACCCTGTGGAACGCCTTCTTCATCGGGGGTCTGCTGTACGCCGTGTGTCAGATCCAGCCGGCCAATCCCTCCATCCTTCACAAGATCGAGCTGCTGCCCTGCCTGCTGTTCGGCTCCATCATCTCCGCTGTGGACCCTGTGGCCGTGCTGGCTGTGTTTGAGGAGATCCACATCAATGAACTGTTGCACATCCTGGTGTTTGGAGAATCTCTGCTTAACGATGCTGTCACTGTGGTGAGTGACCGCCACAGGAGATATGTGGCTGGTAGCAGACTTTTAGAGCGTTTTTTCTTATCAGACAATTTTGTTTTGTCAGTTCTCCAATTTGATTTTGATTTGATTTATTTCGAATGTGTAAAACAATAATACAAACATTTAACATGAGAATTATTATACAATACAACATTCAAATATAAAAAAATATTACTGATTCTAAATTATGTGTAAACAAATAATCTACTTAATTACACATCCGGAAAGGGGTGGGAAGAAGTTTACACTTATTTAATCCCACCCCTTCTCCCAAAAACTAAATTATTAACATATATATTATTTTTTTCTTAAAGAAATACATTTGTTATAGGAAAAACATAAAATAAATAAATAAACAAACAAGCAGATAAATAAACAAACAAATACATAACCGAGGTAAATGATATTTAAGAAAAAATAAAATAACAAACCAGATAAATAATTAAACTGCAAACACCCAGTTATGATCCCTGAGAGGCTCCTGAATTAATAGAACAGCCCTAACTGCGTGTCAGTTATTACTCAGCTCTCAAGATTCAGATTCAACATTCAAGGGTTTATTGTTATGTGCACATTAGCTACAGTGTAGATATGGCAATGAAAACCTTAAGTCACTGGCTCCTCCAACAGTGCAACATGAATATATAGGACATAAAATAGTGCAAGAGAAACGTCAAGATATTCTCCCTCTGAAACACATAAGATATTTGTAACCCTTTTCCCAAAGAGGGCTCCTCATTGACACAAATTTAAAATAGTGCTGGACATACGTCTTTCGTTTGTGTGTTGTTATCAGATTTAGTTCCATATTAAAAGTTAATTTAGTTCTTATAACCTTGGACTAAAGCTGTCAACACACAGCTTCTGACTGACTAGTCTGTCACCACTGAATTGTCCTCAGCTCACAGCACAGCAGCATGTTCACAAACGGCTCCACTACAGTATAACGTTACCAACAGCGCTAGCATCATAGCTTTGCAAGGCACTGACTTAAGTTTCCACAACCTTTGTTTCTGACCTGAACTATCACAACGCTTATGTAAATGAATACTTCGCCAAGTATTTCCATAACCCTGCTCATTCACCGTGGGCCTCTGTCTCTCGGTCATATTCAACTACGAGTTTGGCTTCCATGCACGCTTTAACAAGCTGGACGGCAACTGTGCCATCATTGGCTTAGGCATGGAGTCGAGGACCCACAGAAAGCGCGAGCAGAGCTTATCAGCCTTAAAGCGTTCGGCATTCATCTGCATGATCATCCTGCCTGGCATCACATTATGCCTGTCATACATATATTCCCATAGTGAGACACTTAGCTAAATGGTTTATACATAAAGTGTCATAACGGTTCCATCTTATACATTCGGTAAAAGCAATGTTTTCCTAATACTTGCAGAACGTTTAAAGGATGTGCGCAGCCTTTTAAATATACAACAAAACATGTTAAGTAAGTGTGAAAACCTTAAATGTTTTAAAACGTATCCATACCTATAACCAATCTTTCATTTTGTACACGTTGTGGATTTGAGTTTGCTTTGACATTCACCCTGTTTTCACATTTCCATCATGACGTCTTTAATCTTTCTTCCTCTTTTGATCACAGTCAGAGAATCAATACAGGGGCATTAAACGACCTAGATTTCTTTTTAAACTGTCACCCCCCTGTTGCTTTTTTCTAATAACTATTCACACTCCTCATCCTCTCCTAGGTGTTATACCACCTGTTTGAGGAGTACACAGGTGCCGGCACAGTCACGGTGCTGGACTGTTTCCTGGGAATCATCTCCTTCCTGGTGGTTTCAATCGGAGGCGTTCTAGTTGGAGTCATCTACGGGCTCCTGGCCGCCTTTACCTCCCGCTTCACCTCCCATGTGCGGGTCATAGAGCCACTTTTTATCTTTGTGTACGCCTACATGGCCTACCTGTCAGCTGAGGTGTTCCACCTCTCTGGCATCATGGCGTAAGTGTTTTATATTTGTATTACTCAAATGTTCCTTTGCAACCACTTTATCTATTCCAAAGTAATGTTTAACTTAGGATAATCACCAACAATACCACAGACATTTCTAGAGTAAATGAATGAGTTTCATCTCATTCATATACGGTAAGTTAACCACAGTTGACTGTTTTTTAATAGTTGTTGACACCAGCAGCATTTATCTAAGCAACTATTGGAAGGATTACAGCTACATGTTGTCCATGTATGGCACAAATCAGAATACATTTGTAGTGTATGCATTCAGAAGACGTCTTTTAAAGCCTTTTCTGAGACCATGCATTGTTTGTCCTAGAATCGTTAAGACTTGTAGTTTTCTGCTTTAGATCCGCACTTACACATGTCCAGCGTATCATGTGCGCTCTCGGGAATACTCCAGCTGTTTCAGTGACATCCCTCTTGGATCACATGTTTTTAGTATGTTGATATTTCCTCAGTGATTAAATGTCCCGGTCAATATCAGCTTTCCGAGTGCAAGAACAATCTATTTCAGTCATTGCCCTTTAACAGTAACTCAGCTTGACACCGTACCACAGTGGTTTCATAAATTGAACTGATCCAACGTCACTTTAACCAAACCTTGATTTATAGGCATCCCAATATTCTCTGACATGCTGTTTCTCATCAGCTCCTGCAGTTTCAATCCTTCGTCAGTTTAAGGTGCTAGGAGTTATTGATGTTGCACGCAGGGAGTGATGATATACAGAGTCCCCTCTCTGACTCAGGGCCGAGTAATTTGTATTTTCAAGGACAATCTTTTCCAAAGCCTGGGGCTCTTTTCTATCAAAACTACATTTGTTGTGGTGTTTACAAAGTAGAAGTGAAACTGCTTGCTGGTTTGAATTCCTTTCATCGTCCCCTTAAAGCAGGGATGTCAAACTCAATTTCATCGCGGGCCACATTCGCATTATGGTTGCACTCAAAGGGCCATTTGTAACTTTAAGACTATACAAAAAGATACATATATAATTGTGAAGCTGACCACCAGGATCTCACACACACTACCCGCCAACACAGACAGGGAAACAGAGCCTAAATACCTACACACTAATCAGCACAACAAGACACAGGTGAGGGGGGAGCAATTAGACACAGGTGAGGGGGGAGGAGACAACACAGGGCACCAGGTGCACACAATCAACTACAACATACATGGGGAACAGGGAAGTTGTCGTCAATATACCCCACACAGTACAATGATTATATCCACATGTCCACGTGAGCTCTAGTAACGGCGTCTCGTCGTTACAATAATATATATAAAATAATGTGTTATATTACATTATTGCCTCTGCATTGGATTATTATCGGATAGGGTAATAACTTAAAAATGAACTACGTCTGAAAGCAGAAGTCTAGGGCAAATAATTGCGAGTCTCTTCAGTGCGTGTGTCACAAAACTAAATGCATTGTGGGACATGTAGTTTATGGGCAACGTGCTTTTGTAAAGCGGCATGTAACCGTATAATTAAAGTATTGTATTCTTTGCAAGCTCTTGCGGATCACATAAAGTGAAGTTGAGTTTGACACCCCTGCCTTACAGCTTTGAAAACCAAACCAATATTGACATGGAGTAGGAATGAGGTGACCGCTGAGCAGCTGCTGGACATGAATAGCGTTCATTTCGGGCCTCCACATTTTTGACATAGACACATTGCCTGTCCAGAATGGAATAAAGAAGTGGTCCCTAGACAAGGAGGAAGACATTTTTGTTTACGTCACATGTTTACAAAATCAGTGTTAAAAAAAGTCACTGTTGATGATATCTTAAGTAAAAGCACCACTTCCTCCTTTGACATTTAAATATGAATCCTACTTCATCTTAACGTTTTAACAGTGTTTCATTTTAGTTGACAGACATCCAAGCATTAGCACATTTGGAAACATTGTTATCCAAATAGATGTTTGTTGATATTTCCCAGAAGTCAATGTTTGAATCTTCTCCTTTCAGGTTAATAGCATGTGGAGCGACGATGCGACCCTATGTGGAAGCCAACATTTCCCACAAATCCCACACCACCGTCAAGTACTTCCTGAAAATGTGGAGCAGCGTCAGCGAGACTCTCATCTTCATCTTCCTGGGAGTGGCCACGGTGGACGGACCTCACCACTGGAACTGGACCTTCGTCACCGTCACTGTCCTTCTGTGTCTGGTGTCTCGGGTCATAGGTCAGCTCTAGTGATTCTCACAACTTCCTCAAATGAAAGTAGTGTTTCCATGCTGGGGTGTGGAGTGTATGGAGGGGAAACGCTTAATCTGCATAGGAAAAAGTGTTTTAAAACTGACATATTTTTCGGGGTTAACTCATAAAACATAGTTTTGATGTGGTTTGCTTTCACTGATAGATTTAAACAGCTGTCACTTCAGATTTCAGCTTAAAGTGCCTTTGATTTGTCATTGACAGAGCTTATATGCAAATCAAAAAGCAATTCTCAAAAGACATAAATGCATCTTTTTGAAGTAAGGTCTAATTTACCCAAAAAAGGAAATCAATGCGAGTAAAAGGAACTTCTAAAAGAGGGAAGTGGAAACACTGACAGGAGTTGATGTGGCCTCCATGTTTCATCACTCAGCTGTCAGTGTGTGTAAGGGAAGCGCCAACGAGGATTTCCATGTTGACTTCACACAGCGTCACAATCCTTCTGCTGGTGATTTGTTATACTACACAGCGTTGCCCCTAGGTTTACTGCTTTGGGGGAGGTGCTGTCTGGAGAGACAGAGAGTGATAGTGGGGAAAATGACGATGTACCTTCAGTCCTGCAATGCTGACGGGCAAAATCACAAAAAGAATAGCTGATAGCGAGTAAACATTTTTACAGTCATACTGGGCTTGGGCTACTTTCTTTTTCCTGGCCCAAGTCAGACCTAGTTCATTTATCTTCTCTTCTTTCATTATCATCATATCTGCCTCTGTGCTGGACACCATACATATGTCATTGGGTTTCAATTATACATTATTAATAAGAAAAATATTCATTACATTCTCGTATGTCAAGAGTTTATTAACCCCTTATGAGCTTCATTAACCACAAACTCTCTGAAGACTAGGGCTGCTCCATTATGGCAAAAATCATAATCACGATTATTTTGGTCAATAATTGATATCACGATTATTAAAAACGATTATCCATTTACTTTGAAAGCATGCATTTATTGAAAAAAACAAAATGTGAACAGTATGTTTTTAACAGTTGATACTTTAAGTATAATTCAACTGAAAACACAATAAAAAAAAAAATTATTATAATAAAGAAATAAAATAATAATAATAATAATGGTTTTATTTCGATTACGTTGTTTTCGTAATCGTTGCAAGCCAAAATCGTAATCGAGATTAAAATACGATTCATTGCACAGCCCTACTGAAGACAATATCATTTTACACTAGATCTGGTCATTGTAAAATGTGACTCCTTTTATGCAAGGATCTTTTTGCTGATTTTGCTTTTAAATGCATATAATATGTTTTTTCTTGGTAGCTCAGCCAGGAGGGCTTTGTAGAATTACACAGTTTCTTTTTGTCTTGTTGGTGCAGGTTAAGCGGGTGCAAAAGCTGTGCAATCGTTTTGTGAATTTGCCCCTTCATTTATTTTGTAGAGAGCTGATGATGCTTTGAGCAACATTTCCAAAGACAAATATGCCGACTGTGACTGTGGATTGTTGCAATCAATTATCATGCACATCTTACTCACATCACATGAACACATCACATGAACAGTGTCTTGTTTTAGAAAAACAAATATGCAGGTTTTGGTTTGTTTACTATAAATCACTTCTGCAGCACTTCTTTTAAAACTATTCTTAAAGGTCCCTTAATATACTGTTTTTCATCAATATATTATAAGTCTCAGATATACACAAAACATGTCTCTGAAGTGTTTAGCTCCAAATACCAAACGGATCATTGAAGCATCCCATAATCCCCTCTGTTTCAGCTCTGTTTCCAAAGTGCTGATTCTCTGTCTGTTAGTTTAGATGAAAAATAAGGAGCCCCTCCCCACGCCCCTCTGAGAGATATTTGGTTACAAAGAACACAATGGTGCTCTAGGAGGAGATTCAGGTGATAAGGTGGGGGTGGGGGGGTTACACAAGCCAAAAAACTGGGTCAGGACAGAAAGAGAGAGAATCTTTTTTTCTGAAACTTTCAGAATCTCTTTACACAGAGAGGATGTAGAAAAGACATGGAAAAGTGCATTTTGCATGATGGGTCCCCTTTCAGTGTTTTTTCAAATCCTCCTGGCAGCAATTGGTTTCCATGTACTTCAATTTGATATTCCATTTCAATTGCGTACTTTGGTGGAGATGGCACTCAATTAAAAATAATGTCATGTCTGCAAGTAGAGATAGGTTTAAATGGGCAGCAAAGAATGACCACACATCACTTATGGGGCAAAAGCAGATATGACTTTAATGGATTTGCTATGTCAAGAAAGGCTCAACATTTTTTTTTAAGCA
Organism: Notothenia coriiceps; assembly: GCF_000735185.1. NCBI lineage: Eukaryota > Metazoa > Chordata > Actinopteri > Perciformes > Nototheniidae > Notothenia > Notothenia coriiceps. The sequence continues at coordinate 30,955 of NW_011352676.1, forward strand.
CATTTCTTTGGTTGTAATTATAACGAAAACCTGCTGTGTGAATCAGGGGGGAAAGCTTTAATGTGGTAGTTTTTAGCAAGCACTTCTGGAGAGAAATATTTTTGATCTCTGCAGGTACCATACACTCACCCAGTAAGTCCCTAACCCAATCTCACTTTCTCATTTCACTGTCCTTCCCAGGTGTGGTTGGTCTGACCTATGTGATCAACAAGTTCCGCATTGTCAAGCTGACGACCAAGGACCAGTTCATCATCGCCTACGGTGGCCTGCGAGGAGCCATCGCCTTCTCCCTCGGCTTCCTGCTGAAAAAGGATCTCTTCCCCATGAGGGAGATGTTCCTCACAGCCATCATCACCGTTGTCTTCTTCACCGTCTTTGTTCAGGTATGAATATGCAGTTTATGTAGTCCGATTTAAACAAACATTAGAAGGAAAAAACTTTGTGTATTTCTTTGTCTGTCAGTGTAATTACGCACCAATTTGAATGAAACTTGGTTGAAGGATTAAGCATGGTTCAAGTTAGCACCCATGAGGTTTTAGAGCAGTTCCGAATGACTGGGCTGATACACAAATCATCTTTTACTTCCGTCAACATTGCATATTGTTTCTTTCACACGGTGTCTGGTTAAATCCATGTAAACGCCCTCTCAAGTTGAAATGTGTTTTCTTAAACATCTTTCTCGTGTCTGTTGTGTCCACATTACGACTTAAAGCTCATGAACACAGTCCGACTTCCTAACACTGAATATAGGAACATCAGGAGCACCTGCATCCCCCATTGGCCTTAGTAAGAGTCTGTCCAAGTGCAACTAGAGTTATGCAATGTTATTATGAACACATTCAATGCACCATGCAAAGAGATACCCACGCTTCAAAATGTATCTAACCCTGGAATTTTTCTTTTACTGTTGGTCGTATGGTGCGCTATTCCAAGTAATAGACGGTAATTTATTCACATGTTTTGTTTGTTACCCACTTATTTGCAATTGTCATCCCCGACTATATTGCTTTGATAAAAAAATCCTTTTAGGTGTAGTTTATTTGCCTAGCAGGTGTAGTTTGAATTTCCACTCGCATCACTGGAAAAAAACAATCTATCTCAGAACAAATATTTTATTTGCAACCCTTTATTCCAGGCCTGTGAATCTCCCTAATTGTAATGGTCATGCTGAGGATGAGACATCAAAGGAACGCTCGTGTATTTTCAGGAAGACGTTAATTTGCTACCCTAAATTGAACAAACATATTAATTTCACACAGCAAGTCGATAGGCTTTCTTGGTCTATTTCTTCTTAAAAAAACAGTTTCAGCTGGTTTAGGAAAATATAATTTCAGCTTCTACTTAAAGTATGCTGATAGCCAAACAGGCAGGTGAACAAACGAATGAATCAAATGTAACTCAGGTGCATAAGGAATACAAAATATGATTTTATGTAGAGACGTTTCTCCTGTATCTCACAGAATGAACATCAACATTATGTACAAAAACAGTACATGATGGCAAGATAAAGACACACAGGCAGTAGTTCCATACATACTATGTATATTTAGCACCATGAACTGCATCAGCACGGTGCTGTCAGCTGAACCATATTTTAGTGAAACTGTAGGAAGATACTCGGATGTCAAGTCGAACCAGAATGGAAGCAGACAAAATAAACCCTGAAGACATGTTCACTCTCCTCAGGCAGGATCAGAAACATGTTTTAATCATACTGTCCGATGCTGAGACCAGGGGAGGGGAGGTGGAGGTCCCTCTCACCTGCAATGTGAAGTTATTTCAAGGTCACCTATTATGCAAAATATAAAACCTGTCTGAAAATGAGCTGATCAGATTTTGGCCACTTTATGATGTCATAACGATTTTTTGGCTTGTTTAACCATTAGCCAATATCCAACCAAGGTAACTCCCCACCCCCCCACCTTATCACCTGAATCTCCTCCTAGAGCACCACTAGCCGCTTTCACACCAAGTACTTTGCCGTACTTAGTTCCCAGTACTTAGTCCCGCCGAACTCTTTAGTCCCGGAACTGTCCTAGTAAATCGCATTCACACCGGAATAAGTCCCTGATGGAGGATTACGCAAATTAAGCTGCTTACGTCACTTCTTCTTCCGCTGCTTTGGGTTTTAATGGCAGGCCGCAAACAACTTCATGGCGTATACTGCCACCCGTATTCCTGGAGTCCCCCCAGAGTTGGGGACTGGCTTCAGTAGAAGCTGCTGATTAGCGTCTTCCGAGTAAATCGCCAGAAGCGCCGACACCCCCTCATCACTCCACCGCTCCCACGTTTTTTTGTGTTGCCAAAAGTTATAGTCTCTCTCTGTTGGTGCGCTGGGCTAATGCTAATAATGCTAATGCGAGCAAATACAGTGGGGCAAAAAAGTATTTAGTCAGCCACCAATTGTGCAAGTTCTCCCACTTAAAAAGATGAGAGAGGCCTGTAATTTTCCTCCTAGGTACACTTCAACTATGAGAGACAGAATGGGGGGAAAGAATCCAGGAAATCACATTGTAGGATTTTTAATGAATTAATTGGTAAATTCCTCAGTAAAATAAGTATTTGGTCACCTACAAACAAACAAGATTTCTGGCTCTCACAGACCTGTAACTTCTTCTTTAAGAGCCTCCTCTGTCCTCCACTTGTTAACTGTATTAATGGCACCTGTTTGAACTCGTTATCAGTATAAAAGACACCTGTCCACAACCTCAAACAGTCACACTCCAAACTCCACTATGGCCAAGACCAAAGAGCTGTCAAAGGACACCAGAAACAAAATTGTAGACCTGCACCAGGCAGGGGAAGACTGGATCTGCAATAGGTAAGCAGCTTGGTGTGAAGAAATCAACTTTGGGAGCAATTATTAGAAAATGGAAGACATACAAGACCACTGATAATCTCCCTCGATCTGGGGCTCCACGCAAGATCTCACCCCGTGGGGTCAAAATGATCACAAGAACGGTGAGCAAAAATCCCAGAACCACACGGGGGGACCTAGTCAATGACCTGCAGAGAGCTGGGACCAAAGTAACAAAGGCTACCATCAGTAACACACTGAGATTGAGTGTGTACGGTTAACGGTTAGAATAGTAACTAATTGCCTTTGGGCTGATTGGCCAAATGGTGTTATTAGTTGTCACTGGTCATTAAACTATGGTTAGCATGATTACACAAATGATCAGAGTAATCTTAGGTTGGTTAGGACATTTATAAAATAACGTAGATTATATTTCCCCCACAGTAAACTGTGGTACGCACTATGGAGGGATTACTCTTTGGGTTATTAAAAAAGTTCTCTTTAATGCCACTGCATGATTCAAAACTCTATTCTGACATTTGTTAAATACCACTGATTGGCCTTAAGCAGCACTTAGAACATTCGAGAAATGGGATAAACTTGACATATTAACATTCTCCATGTTTAAAGAGAAGGAATAAATGTCATGGGTTATCCTTATTTCATGTTTTGTGTGGCTACATTGAAATGTGGGGAGGTGGTAAAAGGTTTTCTTCTACATGCCTGGTAGCAGGACTGGGTATTATTAAAGAGCAAGAGGAATATTCTGTCTTCCACTTTATGCTGTTAGAGTTAACCAGAGGGCTGGCTTAATCTCTTTAAGAAACCACATGATTTGCTCAAGCTTTTAGGTGCTGTCAGGCAAAAATACACTCACTCTGTGCTTTTCAGACATTTACACAGTAACAACCACACTTGTTGGTCCATTGAATCACTGAAAAAACCCTGTCCAGGGAACCATGGAAACACTATATCATATGGTTTTGTCGATAATACAAATAATTTCACTGGTTTTATCTTTCTAGGATGTGGTTTAGCAGATTTGTGTAAGATTTAGATATTTGAAGGTGATATCTGTGACTTTGTAAGAGACTCATAGCAACATCAACAGGGTTGTGAAAAGTCGTTTTAAGATCTGCCGTTTGTTAATACGCCATTGCAACATCCGGGAACTGTGACATCACATTGAAGTGGGGCAATACTGTGCTTACGCCTGACTTGAAAGAATGAAGAAACAAGCATAGTGGATCTGTTTTAGTTATCTTCAATTGTATTATAAACCTGGAGAGATTTGTCAGTACTGTCCACACAGAAATGATACAAAACATTACAGATGCACTGTAAATCCACATTTCACTCCTGAATACTAGATAGATTGCTGATAAGAGCCTATTTCTGTTGTTTCGCTAGGGTCAGGAGGTGAATAATGATTGTTTCTCTCCTCCTTCATGCAGGGTATGACCATCCAACCCCTGGTGGAGCTGCTGGCGGTGAAGAAGAAACAGGAGGCCAAGCGGACCATTAATGAGGAAATCCACACCCAGGTACGACCTCTCCCTGCAAACATCCTCAGTCTTCATGATCAGAAGCTGATGACTTCTTTATGGTTTAAACACATGAAAAACCCAGAGCCTTTTTATAGGGGGTGGATGAATTCAATTGACTTTGATCTTTCACCGAGATACCGTGTTTGACAACAGCAACGCATTCCCCTTTACTGTCTTGTTTTGTATGATTTGATTTAGCCAACACACAGACATAAGCATTCATAGACATATGATTCAAACTCAAAACTACACTATCACTCACAAGAAGGGGAAATGAGCTACCATCGGATTGTAAACAGAGAACAGCAACAACAAGCAAATACACCAAATAATTTAATTGTGAATTCAAATGTATAGATTGAAACAAATTGAAACAACTAAATGTGAAGGGATGAATGTTTTAAAAAGCAGATAATTGTAATATCAGCAGTCCTCCTGTAACAAGCCTCTGAGGCCATTCAGGGCATCACATGCTGACTGCTGCTTCCACCTACTGGCTGTGTGGTAGTACTACACCTTATATAGTGTGCTCTACGGTGTACAGTTGCAGCATGGAAATATATATACATTTTTTCCAGCATGGTTAATATAAATCCAAATAATAAACATTTCTTAACATTTTACCATTTAGTTAATTTTAACTTGAACACACTATCTCACACACAATTGTTGGTTCTAATCCACAAGTCCCGAGTTCTGTTAAGCTATAAATACAGCTCAGACACACACGCACACGCACGCGCACACACACACGTCATCCCACAATGACCCCACAGTGTCATTACTCCACCCAAAGACTGTTTTCTTCCTTCCTTTACCTCTTCGTTCTCCAGAGAACGAAGAGGTAAAGGAAGGAAGAAAACAGTCTTTGGGTGGAGTAATGACACTGTGGGGTCATTGTGGGATGACGTGTGTGTGTGCGCGTGCGTGNGCGGTGTGAAGAGGAAAACCCGGTGCTTTTTAAGCTCCAGCTCCGAACCGGCCCTGAAACACCGTTGGTGTGAATGAGGTATAGGTATTGGTTGGTGATTGGCTAATGGTTACACAAGCCAAAAAATAGTTATGACATCATAAAGTGGACAAAATCTGATCAGCTCCTTTTCAGACAGGTTTTTATATAAATGGATCAGGACAAAAAGAGAGAGAATCTTTTTCCTGAAACTTTCAGAATCTCTTTACACAGAGGGGACACATGTTGATGTAGAAAAGACATGAAAAAGTGGATTTTGCATAATAGGTGACCTTTAATTATTTTCTCCTGCTATGTAATGATCAGAAGACTAATAGCTAGTGGCTTGTTAACTGTGAAGTATCAATATGCTTAATGGCCCTGTTGAATTAATTCAGCTGACAGGTCTGACCTTATCTGTTCTCGTGTTATCGCTTCATTTGATAGAGGTAGAGTGAAAAAAGAAAATATTATTTATACTGGGATCATCTAATTCATAAAAGCATTCTGAATAATGAAAAGCAAAGACTCCTCATCTTGGTGCATTCACACATGACAGAGGAGACCATTATTCAAATGCTGTTAATGTAATACCAGCTGCATAGAACTAACATCCATTAGCCGGTCTCTCAATCAAAAGTGATTTTAAGAATATTTAGATATGGAAAAATTGAATAAAACGTTCAAAATAAAGCCCTTGACGAATTATAAATCAAACAAAAGACTATAGAGTGTGGTATTAAACAACGTATGAAAGAGGAACTTTTACTTCCTGTTCCATGTAAAGCTTTGACAGAAACTACTGCGGTTAAAAGGACCCGAGATGATGTTGAACTGTTTATTACTATGCATTAAGAAGACCTTTTACTTAATCAGAAAACACAAAGTATTAGAAAAAGAAATCGACTGCAATGAAAATGTTTTAAAATTACAGTGTATCAAATTGCTTCTGTCAGCTGTTTCTGCAGATATATAGCAAGTTTCAGCTCATTAATTAGCAGCCTAGCCCACATTTTTAGATTTAAGGTCACTCTCAAAGGTTGTTTTGGCTGAAAAAGTATAAAAACTATGCTGGGAACTACCTGCATAACATACGGCAATAGAGAGTGACTAGCTATAGATTCAGATATTTCCCCAGGAGTTTGTAGAGACAAAAATCTGAGCTAAAAGTGAGGGAATTTTGTTTAAATAAATAACTTTTAGCTTACAATTCTTCCAATTCAACTTTTAAAACGTGATGACATATTGCTGCCCCCAAGTGGCGATAACAATTAGTAAAGCTTTAAGAATTCGGGACAGTTGGGTATTCTGAGAGGGTGACAGAAGACAGAGTGCAGAGATGGCAAAAGTACACACATCCTTTACTCAAGTAGAAGAACAGATACTCGTGTTTAAAAATAAAACTTGTTTACTCAAGTAAAAGTAAAGAAGTATGGGCTTCGAAATGCACTTAAGTAAAAAGTACCCATAACTACCAACTGTTTTAAAGAGTAACTGACCTCCCTTTATATTAATAGAACAATAATGTCATTGTTAGCTAATGAATGTTTCCATGGTGACCAACGGCAACATGACAACGTTTTCATTGGTCCCTCTTCTTTAGAGAAGACCAGGAAATGATGGATACAAGGATCGTGTTCAAATCAATAGGCACGCAATGACTCTAAATAATAATGATCACGCCACCAAACACACATTCAAACTAAAGGAACCAGCCTGTTTGGAAAATGTAAGAAGTAGAAAGTACAGGTATTTGTGTTAAAAATGTAAGAAGTGAAAGTAAAAAGTCATCAGAAAAATAAGTAGTGGAGTAAAGTACTGGTACCAGAAACATTTACTTAAGTACAGAAACAAAGTATTTGTACTCCACTACTTCCCACCTCTGACAGAGTGTATGCTCACACTTACTGCATGGAAACAGTAGAAGGCATAGCAGACGGCATCTTGAATCCTCCTCCGCTCTCCACCATCTCAATGGCCTGTTTGAACTCCATCTTGTGGTAGAAGGCGATGAGCTGTGGCTCCTTGGAGCGCTCGCCTGCAATCAGGCACTTCTTCACATACTTCTTGTTGAAGCGGTTCAGTCTGGGAGGAGGAAATGAGTTGCAGATGAGAAAAACCACAAGGGAAAATCAAAGACATTAAATAAGAACAGGACAGAGAGGTTGTACATCTCTAATGCATATTGGAAGAAAACAAAAAGGAGACGTTTAAAGCGGCAAATAGACAAGCAGGTTGTTTCAACTTAACATTATGAAGTACATGTTGAACGCACAATGTAATGGCAATAAAACAATGACACCATCAGTATTAACATTGGTTACGCCTCTCAACAAAATGCATTGCAATTTTGCCAGCTTTCTTCTAATAATTGTAGCTAGCATTAGCTCCTAAAATCTCTTAAACTTGGTAGATGATGTCATAGACTTGTTTGCATCTTGGAGTCATATATGCGTAGCTCAGTGGTTGTGTCAGTGACAGCATAGGCGAGACTGACTGAGCACTACGTAAGATGAGAGGTCGAGCCGGAGATAGACTGCGATTACTCTGAGACGCGTTAACTGTATAATCCATACTTGTCCTTCCAGTGGTGGTGTCCATAGTGTCCACAAATATCCTCAATTCCAGTCAGGAGGTGGTCCAGGAACTGGGGAAAAAGAGGCAAAACGGTTTTTAAAAAGGAGACTGACGAAAAGACAAACAAACTAAAGACTCATCTGACCCTTACCTTCTCTGTGGATTATTTTATTTATTTTGTAAAACAGACCTATCAAGATACATAAATGTCCAGTAAACTAATCTACAGTAGGTCTAATAAACACAACTTCCCAGGGTCCCATGCTAAATCTGCTTTAGTACAATATCAAAAGGAATGTTGACAAAGACTTTCTATGTACTTTTTCTTTTTCCAATGTTTTATATGTACAGTACTTGGAGACAAAATGTTTGTTTTTTGCTTTAAAAACCATAATGTATGATCACCAATGTTAATAACTGTGATTACAGGTACACTAAGGCACCACAGACATTACATTTGCGTCACCACAGTTACCATTCCTCCTGTAATACCCCCTCCCAGCCAACATCATTACTAACAGCAGCAGGTGAGCAGCTATTAGTCTGAAGTCGTGGGAGAGAGCCAGAAGCACCCAGCTGACTGATGGGACCGCGCTCATTAGCAGTGGCTGCACGCCTGTTCACTGGAATTTATAAATGCATTTGTTTCTCAGACCGCAGCCCTGGTGCTCTGACTCAGTCTGGAGATGCCTGTCTGACATGCAGCGTTACTATGGAAACAAGTCATTAAGCGGAGCCACATCATTTACCTCTGCTTGTCAGAAGAGACTGATATATGTAACGGCTGCACAGCGACGAGGGTGGGGGTGAAAAGGTCAGTTTGCAAAAGAGGCAACTTTATGCAAAATAGTCCAGAAGCTCAAGGGTGGGAATATACAGCATAATGTTAGGATGCTCTCCTGGTTACACTGATACTGAGTCCTGGGTGTATTCCTCTTTAACTACAAACATCTTGACATCTCCTACTCCTACTGCTTTTATATGATTATATGTAACTATGGGTTCATTTTCTTGTCAATTGATGCGCTGATGTATTGATTGATCTTCTTAAAGTTCAAGGTAATGCCTGCATATATGATATTTTGTACCTATAAAAACAAGATATTCAGTTTAATATGACATAAAACTGAAATTTGAAAGGTGGGAAACTGCATTTTTTGCCTTTCACATCCTAGACTCAGTTACAAATACATCAAGTCAAATCACAAAAAGCATCTGCAGTATCTTTGTGGGACAGGTATGAATTTGGTAAATAATGTAATAGTCTCGAAACCAGGTGACTGGGTAGCATTTTATTTCTGATGTAATGCTTCGGTGTGAGCAGCGGGAGTGCGTCCTCAGGTCATATCACCGGTGGTTTATGGTGCAGGAGAAGCCATTAGGAGAGCCTGCTCTTCTAGCCCTGAGCACTGATGGTGTGTGTGTGTGTGTGTGTGTGTGTGTGTGTGTGTGTGTGTGTGTGTGTGTGTGTGTGTGTGTGTGTGTGTGTGTGTGTGTGTGTGTGTGTGTGTGTGTGTGTGTGTGTGTGTGTGTGTGTGTGTGTGTGTGTGTGTGTGTGTGTGAG
>NW_011352676.1:40433-43751 GCF_000735185.1 Notothenia coriiceps
ATTAGTGTATTTGTTTATGTAATGTATGCCAAGCATTTATTTTCTTTAATTATCTTGCAGAACTTCCCTATTCCGAAGCTCCTGAAGAAATTAGGAATGCCTAAGTAGTTTTTTTGTATATATGTTTATTTGTGAAAAGTTAAGATAGTTAGCCTATTCAATTAGAAGACTAATATCTGATTTTGAAGATTGGGTTGTCAATGCAACCCGTTTTTTAACATCTACAATACAGATATAATATCAGAACTCGAATCTGACAGCGATATTCGCAACAAGAGGCGCACGCCAGTTTCCATCCCCAGTGGTTCTTCTCTCAAGTGACTAGCCTGCTTCTGCCGAGGATGGTCTTTTATCCAACCTTCATCGCCATCCTCCAGCACACCGGTTTTTATTACCAAGCCGACTGGAGTACGAAGTACTGCACACATCATTTCTGATCAAAATGATTTTTGAATTTGGTTTTGAATCGCCAGTCAAATCGAGATACCGAAAATTCAACTAATCCTCTCTCTCTCTCTCTTCATTACAATCTTCTGTTCTCCTACCTTGCCTGTCCTGTCTCACAGTGTCCCCAGGGGCCAATGCCCTGCAGCAGTACCACCAACGCACTTTTGCCCACTCACCAACAGCACCCCCAGCCCTCTGGCCACGCCTACAGGCGGGCCAGCGGGGGGCCCAACACAGCGAGGCCCTCAGAACACCCCGCTGCCAGCACAGTGCAGCATCCCAGCACCAGCAGGCAAGCCGCGGTGAAGCTTCCCTGCCTGTCCCTCATTGGAAAGAGTTCTAGAAAGCATTTTCTCAAATCGTGTGCCAACACTGAATTTTTACATTTTTTGTCATAAGTTTATTTATGTCTTCATTTATTTTAACAAGGGACTGTCCTTGTTAATAAATGAATACATTAATTAAGCCACATTAATCAACATTTCTGAGTTAGCCAAGAAGCTCATTTTCATCCTGTAGTCCCCCTGGGACAGGATTTTAATAAGGTCCACCCTAAAGACACATTTCATTATAAACAAGTAAATACAACTAACAAAACAAAAAAGTGCAGTACTGAATGTAAAGGAAAAAGCACAAAACCGAACAAATTAAAAGAAGGCATAATCTGCAGAAAGCGTTTTAAATATCATAAATATAATTAGTGGGGTATATGTTGGGTTTAAAATAAACCAGTTCTTGCATTGAATCGATCAACAGGTCCATCCTGTTCTCCGCTACACGAGATTCCCCTCACTCATTACGGGTGGGCAAGGGAAATAAAACAAGTGGAATCATTACAAAAACACTGTTTTATTTTTCCCATGGAGCCCGATGTGAGGCTATGTTTGGACCCTCGCAGGTCCCTTGTTGGCCTCTTCTTTATTCAATGGGAGCGTTACAGTCATATAATGTACCAGAATTTCGTTTTTTTCCCCTAACACAGTGTCTAAGGGGTGTGTCCCAGCGGCAGCCAAGCAGCCAGGCTCCACCTGGCAACCCCCCCCGCAGCAAGACCCAATGAACCCAACACCCCCAGAACACCCACATCAACACCAAGAGACATCGAACACACAAACTACAACCACACAATCCACCACACCCAAGCCAGACACAGAAGATAACAACACCAAACCAATGGACCGGATACACCAGTGGATAATTAACAAACACCAACAACAGCTTATACACAGGACAACAGAGAATGCAAATCATGAGGATAGAAAGAAAGGTGAGAGATACATAGACAAGTAGACAATAGTACCTATATCAACATACTGTGGGTTGTGGATAAGAAAGGTTAAGGTCACCTAGTTATGTCAAAAATACACTTTTTCATGTCCCTTACACATGATAACATCCAGGAAAGGATTCATATACACATAATAAATTAGATCATAGAAAATATATATAAATAAGCCAAAACTGATCAGATTTTGGAATGTCATATAGAATTTATAAATATGGACATATTAGTGATACACATTAGACCATACACAAGGTCACACAAACACAACACCAATCACATGAATACTATTCCACAGACATAGTATATACCAAAATATCTCTCAGAGGGCGTGGGGAGTGGGCTCCTTATTTTCATCTAAAGTAACAGACAGAGAATCAACACTTTTGAAACAGGGCTGAAACAGAGGGGATTATGGGATGCTACAATGCATGATCTGTTTGGTGTTTGGAGCCAAACACTTCAGAGACATGTTTTGTATATATCTGAGACCTATAATATATAGAAGAAAAACAGTGTAATAGGGGACCTTTAAACCATAAGGAAAACAAATCTTGTTAATTTCTTCAAAAACCCATCCAGAGCTCCTGTCAGAAACATAGCAGGAGTTGTGAATGCCGTGGCATTGATTCTTGTTTTTTAAGCTTTTTAATGAACCTGTTCTGTCATTGTTTTCACTTTGTCACACTTCTCCCCTCGCTCTCTCACAGGCCCATATGCAGTCTGGTTTGGTGCAATCCCACCACCCGGGGCAGACCCACCCCACCATGATGCTGATGGCTACCCAGGGTCCTCCGGGGGGGCCGCAGCAAGCCATGCCCCAGAATGCCCTCAACCCCATCCCCGTCTCCTCCACCACACACTTCTCCTACCTGGCGCATCCACAAGGTACGCTTATTTCACCCACCAGAGCACTCCTGCGGGGTGGAGTCAGGAATACTGCTAATGTATTTCTCTCCACAGTAAAGCTGTATGTGTGATGAACGTGTGTCATTGTACTCCACTAGCTGTTGGTGCACATTGGTCTCGGTCGAGTTAAATGAATGAGATCAATTTATTTGTTTTTTACACATTGTGAAAACTGCACAGATTCACCCAAAATAGAATATAGATTAGATACTTCCCTGTTAGAAGAAAGGTTGCAGTCTATGCTGATCTGCCACAATGTGTGGGTCAGCTGCTGGTTCTCATAGAGCAGGGGTGTCACTCAATTTCATTGCGGGCCACATTAGCATTATAGTTGCACTCAAAGGGCCGGTTTTAACTTTAAGACTATATAAAAATATACATATATAATATATATATAAAATAATGTATTATATTATATTATTGCCTCTGCATTAGATTATTATCGGATAGGGTAATAATTCCATAACTAGAGAATGCAATTCCTGAAGAAATTGCTAGTGGGAATGCTTTATGCTGAAAAGCTGACGCTAAACTGCTATGCTGAAATGTAATCTGTAAGAAGAAAGTGAATAATTTAGATTGAAATGATACATGAACACTGGGGGCTTGAATGTGTGATAAGAGAAGAAAAGAAAGTAAAAAGGCTTGGAAAAGCAGCAGAATATTTGAACTGCAAACTT
>NW_011352677.1:0-4460 GCF_000735185.1 Notothenia coriiceps
GCCAGTAGGCCTACAACAAAATAGTGTAAATAAAGACTGTAACAGCCAGGGCTTCAACAACAACAAATGCACCTATAAGTGCATGCATACAAATTAGGGGTGCACCGAATGGGAAATTCTTGGCAGAAACCGATACCGAAAATAGGAAACAGTTGGCCGAAAACCGAATGCCGAAAGGCCGAAAATGATTAATAGAAATATATATATATAATGTATACATTTTTTACCAATGTTGTTCAGCTACCTGATTATGGAAAAAGACATGATTATGGCAAAACTTAACTTAAATAATAATCACTATTATGGGTCCATAAAACATTTATTCAGCACTTCTGAATGCATACAGTACATTAATTCCAAGTCAAGTGCATTTTCTTTTCTCTGTAGGATAACTACAACAAAGTGCATTCAGAACAAAGCCAAGGTGCTTTAAAANGTGTGCCTTAAAACTGCATAAACATCTAGGCCAGTAGGCCTACAACAAAATAGTGTAAATAAAGACTGTAACAGCCAGGCCTTCAACAACAACAAATGCACCTATGAGTTTGGTAACCTAACGTGTTGTTGTGATGACGTAATCAAAACGCGGCGACAAGCACGGCGCGCGACCATGCTCCCGGCTGGCTCACAGCCAACATGTCTGCCGCTTGGAGATATTTCTAAATATCAGAGAGAGAGGCGCGGATTGCGATTTGTAAAACGTGTTCAGCTGACATTTCTCGAGGGGGTGTAACTGCAAAGACTTTCACCATTTCGGGATTACTCCACCACTTGAAATCAAAACACCCGGACAAATATGCGGAGTAAGATCAGCGTAGCCCTTTTGGTCGAAAGCCGAAAGGGCCTTTTTAACCATTTTCGTTCCGATAATTTTTGGTGGCCGAATATTCGGTGCATCCCTAATAGGAATGTACCCGAATATCCGTTCGTTGGAGTACTATTCGGGTTTCAGTTATTCATTTTTCCCCGTTTTTTTCCGAATTGAATTTATTGAAATCTCCAATATCAACGTAAGAGCTTGTGCCTCTTCGGGGGGTGCTAACACTTAACCATAAACGTTATCGTTTACTGTCTCGATAATTACTACGCCCCCCCCCCAAGTTGTCGCAGTGTCTGGGGAGTTTTCTTTCTTTACTTTATTGGTTCGGCGAATGTATAAAAAGTAGGAAGATAAACGTTTATTTTATTGAAATATTGCTAAACATCAAAGTAATTCCAGCCGTACAGAAACGCACTCACTAAAAAGATGAAATTAATAATAATGATAGAAATAAAAAAATGACAAGAACGAATATCAGAAAGCTATTGCAGATATAACACATCTTTTTATTATATAAGCCTTTCAGCCCCACTAACTGAATGAGCACAAACTCCTTAAAGTTACTTTTTCAAAAGTCTCTTAACCTGCTTTTCAACTATCTACTCAATGACAAGATTTCAAGTTACCAACAGTCAATAACTTTCTTCCTGTCTGTCATAATCTGTCATGTTTTCATAATAAGACGTGTTTAAAAGCGTTAACTTGCCGGTTTTCTAATTAAATAGTTGAAAAGTAAACGGGTTTTTAATTGAGACTGAGCTCACTTTTCATGACCGGCCGGTGTTCCTAAACACACGAATAACAACAATGATATTCAGCTAAATGAGTATTTGCAGGTTCCTTGTTGCGTCACTGTGTGTCCTGCAGGGTTTCATTCTGGAAATCTTTAGATAACATATTTCTGCAGAAGTGCTACGTGAACAGATAACTCACACCTGTTAGCTGCTACTTCACTTCCTGTTTCACTCTCACTTAACCACTCCTCATTTCCCCCGAAATGAGACGGGGTGTTTCGAAATCTTTTGATATCCTCTGCCAGCAGCTTCCGTTAGTGTTTGACAGGATGACATATCTGTGTGTGTTACAGTTTTCCTGTTTCTGTCCGTCACCAAAACCGCCTGATCTCAGCTCTGAGAGACCCTGTGTTTTATGACAGGGGGAAGGGGGGAGGGGGTCTTTGTGGCATCCTGTCAGAAAGTTGAGGTTTAAGAAGTTATTCTGTAGCTCCAAACGGAAGAGGCGTTTAATAAAAGCCTCTGCAGTTCTGTTTTCTCCATCACAGGTGATTCGTGGCTGGTATTTTCTATACGTTAGAAAGCGCCTCACATTTCTTTATTCCTTTACGGGACACAGCTCTTTGTGTCTCAGTGAAAACTGAACTCAGAGGAGATCTGGAGATATTGTTCTTCTGAGGAAAGGAAATCTGCCCCGTCTAGTTTCTGAGCGGATGTGGATTACTTTCTTTAAGCTGTAGACTCTGGATTCACTCAAACCAAGTTAGGGTTAGGAGATTACATGTTAGACTCTTTTATCCAAAGCAATCCCCACAGGAGCAATTTGGGGTGAAGCGTCTCAGGGACACAACAACATGCTGACTGCAGTGGGGCTTGAACCTGTGCCCCCCTGATCCGATCACCAACGCACTAATCCACTGCGCCACACGCCTCCTCCTTTAGGCCCTGGAGTCTATGATTAACTTAGGGAATAATAACAATCATATCTTTTTGGATTTCAATAGGCTCGTACAACCTCACATTGTCAGTGCTCAGAAACTAGTAGTATTAGTATTGTAGTATTTAAACCCTGGGAAACACTGTATAGTATGTATAATATATCATTTAGGGATTAATAATGATCATAACATCGTTCAAACAATCCCTCAAAACTCACCTTTTCACTCTTCAGGGTCTTAGAAAGTATTAAAAGTTGATAAATCAATTTAGCGAAAATGAAGGCTATTAAAAAGTATTAAACGGCATTTCCAAGATATTACATTTTGTAGCGCTCTAGTCCACCGCGCCACACGCCTCCACATATCACCAAAATGACTAAATACCCTTGCAATTGCAATATCACGCAGGGTTGAATGTGGATATAATGACTGAGAGGGTAACAAAAAAAAACGATTTTAAAGGTTTATCAATCAGAAAAAACGTTTGAAAATCTATTCAATATATTTTTATCAAAAGTACAACAAAATAAATTGACTTAACGTGTATGTGGTAGGGATGTGCATCTCCATCCCTGAGGCCGATACGCATCTCAATACGTTGCCTACGATACATTTGAAACACCAGGAGATACGATACGATACACCCCTGTTGCGATACAGTTCGATACGATTTGATTCAACATTATGCGATACGGGGCGATTCAACACGATGCAAAAATAATGATACTTCAATATGGTACGAGAGGATTTGTTTTATTCCTCATATGCAGCAAATCATACATTAACAAAAAAGTGATTTAAATATTTGGTTCTCTCTACTAGTACTGCGCATCCCATTATGCTGTTTCTTTTTTACCTTTAAAACAAACACTTGGACCTTTCACAAGTGTAGTAGTGTTCTCTGTCTCCAGAGTACAGTTCAATGTTATAACACCTCACAGTTAAACAATTTAAGGATGCATTGCCCATGATTAACAATGTGCAAATAACAACTACCATAGTGCAATGTGTTAGAAATGAAAATCAATGTTGATATGGCGTAATTTGAATTAAATACACTGTATTTAATTCAAATCTGTTTTATACTAAAAACCGAATTTTCACACTACTTCCGGTTTTCCGCGAGTGAATTTCGTGATTTCCGGTTAGCATTAGCATGTGGCGAAATGCTACGTTTTCAAACCGTGAATTGAAGGTGAAATGGCGTGATGTTGGACCCGCCCCCGACGACGCCGGCCAATAGGAGAAGACCTCAGATGACAACAGGAAGAGCAAGCCAAGAATCAACCTCTTTTCCCTGACCTCGGCTGACCGGACGCATGGGGAGAGAGCCTCCACTCGCACATTTCATTTCTACATCACCGCATCTTTTGTGTACCGTAATTTTCGGACTATAAGCCGCGCCTTTTGTCCCATTTTTCGACCCTGCGGCTTATATAACGGTGCGGCTAATCTATGGATTTTCACAGCTAACGGCCACTAGGGGACCACCTAAATCTATGGGTTTTACAGGTTACAGTCCACCACCTTTAACTCTATGGGCTCTATGGCCGGTCCGCGCCCCCCACCTTTAAGCGGCGGGCTCCAGCAGGAAAAGCTGGAGGCCGGAAAAGAGTGAGACAGGTAGCGCGCAAAAGTGGAACCGAGAGTGGTACGAGAGACAGAACGAGAGCAAGACAGACAGACATTACGAGAGCGAGACAGTTTGTCCCCGTACCACTGGTTGAAAACCACTGCTGTAGATCACTGCCGGTACGTGCGCTGGGAGCGCACCGTCTAAGTTTGAAAGTTGAAAAGTTTGTGTGTCTGAAACGCTATGTGATACAGTACAGTTTACACAGCACATGTTCTGTAGCTACTATTTCACTAAATGCTAACACTTGAATACGTTATGCAAATATGCAACTTGTTTGTTGAAATGTTAATAAATGGGAGCTTCCTCAAACAGCCATCTCTTTCCCGACAACT
>NW_011352678.1:0-3076 GCF_000735185.1 Notothenia coriiceps
CATGTAGGCGAGCCTCCAGAGCAAGTCGGACAAAATGACTAACCATCATGCAACGCACTAGCAAGACGTTGGTCGCAATTGCGCAGGTCTGCGTCGGTCTCGCTTGTCTCAAACAAGCCTATCGTGAGAGTCCCGGACATGAATTCATAGATCAAGGCAGACTGGTTTACTCTCCTGTTTTGCCAATCCGGTGCTTAAACAAATAGCTCTACACCTCTGGCCGACATGTCCTTAAAATGAAGTCCGAGTTTGAAATATATCTCAAATAATGTATGCACTGGCCCTTTGTCTTGGTCTCCTATAGTCCTCTGACATTCTGACTTTTTTTCCCAGGTATGGGATGTAATGAATGTACACATCCGTCGTGTCAGCACTCTCTAAACTCTTTGGGCATTGGACAGTGTGTGGAGTGTGATGGTGGGGTTTTGGTGCTGGATCCCACTTCTGGACCAAAATGGAGGATGGCCTGTAATACATGTAACGTGGTGGTGCACTTCTTTGAACATGCACATAGAGTGCAGGTAAGAATAAACGACCTTTATCTTGTCAAGACATCATTTAAATGGCAAAATGTCTCCCAAAATGCCAAAAAAGTCTTCACAGGCCCAGAACACCAAACATATGAGAAGCTGATTTCCCTGATTAATGCACAGTGTATATTCACATGCTGTATGTAAGCTTTTTAATGTAAAGTGATTTGCTAATGTAAATGTGTTTCCTCTTATGTGCAATGAGGTGCAGACTGTTTTGCTGCAGAATTTGAAGGAAATGCGTACCATTATTTCCATATTTTATAGTCAACAATAAAAACCAAGACAAGCCCAAACATACAATGTGTTAATCAGTCTTTCAACACTTCTGACTTCCCTTTCTATGGCTCTCTGCCCTAAGTGGATTTGTTTGAAACTAAGACATATTTAAAAAAGCTTAAAGATATAAAGTTCCCTTTTTTTATAAAGAATAAATAATATCCTACTACAGTTTTTATCAAAAGTTATTTAAATAGGTGGAAGTAATGCTGTAATAATGCTGTTTTACTTATTTCACTGAGAGCAGAACCAGGTGTTGGCACTAGATGGAAAGTCAGTGGATCACTAAAGTTATGAATTGATTATAGTTTACACCCTAAGCTGTGGAGCCACTTACATTTGTTCTGAGGGTTTTATCATTTAATCTCATAAAAAGCGTCTCTTCATCCCTGCCTCTGGTCCTCTCTCCCCACAGGTTGCTCAGGAGAGCTGCGAGGCCTGCGACGCCTCTCTGGTCGCAGTCGACTTCAACAAGACTCGCACGCCACTTCCTGCCGGGGAGACCCAACACACTGGCTGTGTGTTCTGTGATCCAGTCTTCCAGGATCTGGTGGAGCTCAAACATGCCACCATGAGGTATCGCGGTGGGGGTGCGAGACGAGGAGGACGGGGACGTGGCAGGGGACGCCGTGGCAATCCGAAAAAACCTAAGGACAAAATGGCGGCCTTGGCTGCATACTTTGTGTAGTGTCTGTGTATAATGCATACTGTTATTTGTATGAAGATTCAGTAAATTGACTTTTATAAGTGCATTTAACTACACTCACATAAAATATGTACAAAACATGTGGGCTGTCTGTTTCCCCCCCCCCATCATTAAAGAGTTGTTTAACAGTGTTTTTTCAACTTTAAATACTGTTTTCAGGGAAACATCCTAGAAAAAATGTGCTAGCTTACACACTACCAGTAACATGGTTACGTACACTTTATTATGCTATCTGTACTACACAATCATTTAATTTTTACAAAAATACAAATGTTAAAGTAAGGAATTTGTCGGCATCTTTTCGTTGCGGTTGCAGATGACAACCAAATGAATCCCTGTGGCTCACTCCTCACTTTACACACTTGCAGGATTGAGAGTTTAAACCCGCTCTAACCCTGGTATCTTTCAGGACATTCACCAGAAAACCCTTTTAACAAAACACTACTTTAGAAGCAATTCAATTCAAGCTGTGGCTGACATGAAACATGGTGGTGCAACATGTCAGATTCTAACACTGTTCTCAGTTTCAGGCGAGTACAGTAGTGAAATATATCAATATTCCATTCCATTCCTGCTAAAAGACCCCTAAATGATACACACTTTTAAAAGTATTTTTGAGAAATGTCTCTTTTACACCATTTATTGCATTACAAATGGTTGTTGATTCATCAATAATTATTTTAAGTTTAGACAAATCTCTTTTTCAGTGTAATCAACCTTTTTAGTAGTTTCATTTCATGTTCTTTCCTAGAGAGGCGAAGTCCCTCCCCTTCCGGGGACCTCCATGGGACCTTGGCCGTTTCTCAATCGCGAGGATGCTTGCTTGGTAGCACATGTCTTCCGAGTCACTTCCTTCAGAAGCTAGGCAAGAATCCTTCCTGGCATTCGGAAAACGAAGAGTGGAACAGGCTAGCAAGTGTGCAGGTGTGTGTCATATGAGATGCCCCGCCTTACATTTTCCGCCACAGATTTGGGGAAATTGGTCCGTGCGCAAAGCATTGTGGGGATTTGAAGGACGCAAGGCCCAATCCCAAACCACTCCCTCGACCCTACCCCTCAGTGACGGAGTGAACTCCGTCTGTAGCCACACTCGCAGCTCAACGAGGCACCCTCCTGTCAGGTGGAGGGAGTAAATACAGCAGCAAGGTTTGGGACGTCTCCCCTCTCTCCGGCAGAATTAGGAAATGCCGTAACTGTATGCAACAACGGTTTCAAATCAGCATCTCTTTGATAAAAAATGTAAATTAATAACTCAAATAAAACTCCAAACATCTTTAATTGTGTTACTTTTTTGTAAAGCTCTTTTAGTTTTAAACCTGATGTTTATAAGCTTCTTAGTTTTTGCAACAGTCTGTAATATACACAACTTTATAATAAAATGCACACATTTACCTTGTTCTAGACTAAACACAGGTAGGATCTTAAGTTAAAAACATATGATGTTATCATGAGGTTGTTAACATCGCAGTTTATCAGTGGATGTTTGCTGGAACTACTTGTAAATAGCGTGTTTCCTGACGGACACACACAGTGTGACTCCAAGGCACACAGGGGGATAGGG
>NW_011352679.1:0-2955 GCF_000735185.1 Notothenia coriiceps
AACAGGTGGGAGTAGGCCTCCAACAGCAGGTGGATAGCGGCCTTCAGCCGTGGGAACCACCACCAGCAGAAGCAGAAATGGGTGGACGGCAGGCCCTCAAACCGCGGCAGATCCTCCACAGATCAATGGTCCATTCTTCCAACCGCCGGCTCTGGCGTTGAAGAATAAACTAACAGTCCCAGCCTTTCGGTCCAGCTCTGGATGAAATGCACTAAATATGTCGACAGAGCCGTAAATTTCACGACTAACAATAACCCCAAGCAGTCAGGAGCCGAGCGTCCCTCTCCGTGTCCTTCCCTCCACGTTTGAGCAGCAACATGTGTTGACGCACTTTGAGCTACAGTGTCGATATGGGAATGAAAAACTGAAGTCACAGGCTCCTTCAACAGTGCAACATGAATATATATAGGACATAAAACAAATAAAACAGATAAAATAGTGTAAGAGAATGTTTGAGATGTGCGGACAAGGTCAAAAGCACATAACAAAATGTAAACAAACACTGAAATACAACGATAAAAAGGTGTCATTAAAAACAATCAAGATCAACAATACTTCAAACTTGACCACAACAATTGTATTCAGATGGTTTCATTTGTTTTAGTTTTTTGGAATAGCAGTTTATTCAGAACCTGGATTTAGGGTGAAGTAGAAAGAATTTAGTTTGTTAGTAAGTGACAGCACCAAGACCATTTCTGCTGCTAACTCCAGCATGCCCAGTCAAATTAAGTGAACAGTCTGGATAACTTCATTACATTTCATTAGTCAGAACCAAAACAACTGGCATTGGTTTATCTCTTAGTAAGTTATTGCTCCTCGTTTTAAGTTACCTAATGTGTTAACTGGACAAACATAATGGAAGAGATTGACACATTTGGATCAAGTTAACTTGGACAACAGCTTCACTTTGTGTAACGGAACGCCCACACGGCAGCGTCGCGTTGAAGCTTGCCGGTGGGCGTGTCTGGCGTGCGACCAACAACCAATCACATTCATCTCCCGTCCCGGACACACAAGCACGCAGTTTGATTGGCTAGAGCTTGTACTGGCATATGATTTGATTGGCTGGCGCTTCCGTCGACGCTTGAAAAGTTGAACTTTTCTCAACTTTCGAAGCGAGCAGCGGAGGCAAAGCGACGGAACCACAATGGAGTTCGGCAAAGCGTGACATCACCCCATTCAAAGTGAAGCACGCGACCCTGCCATGTGGACGTACCGTAACGTACCTGATATCTAATAGTTCATGGAAACTTCCATCAATACATGGTTAAATAAAAAATGACTTTTACTGAATAACCTTTTTTTCATTTAGCCCTGTTGACCAAGTAAAGTATGCATGCTGATGTATTTCTAGAAGTCCTTTCTTTATGGTTTAATATGTAATAGTCCCAGCTCTGGCTCAAAGGTCACATAGTAGTTATGTGTCTGTTTCTAAGTCTGGTTTCAGCCTGAATTAATCATGAATTTGGCCTATATTTGGAATTAGGTGCAAGCAGGAAGTCCCAGTTTGTGGAAAAAATCCCATGTCAATCAAGAACTAAATAAAAAAAAAGAGCAAAGGAACTTAACTTCTTGAGGTGTTTTAGTGAGGTTTTGCATTGACAAACATCCGTCCATTCCATTATCCATAACCTAGATGGTTGCATTCGGTTGGAGCTAAACATTTTAAAATATTTTCCTTACATTTTTTATAATCTGTTCTTTCATTTTTAGTTAATGGTACCTGCTTGGTAAAATAAGATAAGCCTTTATTGATCACCAAAGGGGTAATCAAGCTCTTCAAAATCCTAAATCAAGCCTGCAAACTATGCTACATCTACTGAAATCTATTCAATTTAACATAATTAATGACACACATTCAGTGTCATTAATGTGTTGATTTCAGGTGTGAGAATGTGGTAAGTTCTCAGTGGTGCAGTAAATGCCAAAAAAAAGAGTGTTTCACAGACACAGGTTCAGACGAGGTCAGTCAGAAAGCCTCTGTGTCCGCAGGCTGAACGAAGTTGATCATTGACGATTTAGGGATTCATTTAAGGTATTTTTGTATTATGGTCTGTTCAAGTTTGCATGTGTGGCAAGTTTAGAAAAACATCTGTGTTCGATTATGTGTTTTGAAGACATGAAAATAGAAAATATTATGAGGGAACGTACAGGCCGTAATTAATACTGGTCCTCTCATGCACATGCTGTCAACTTATTCTGGGTTTTGGCCTGTATTCAGTGTTTTTGCCTAAACTTGAGGCTGGAGGGCAACAGAGGACGCTTGGACAACTCAGATTATTTCTTTTGTCTTTATTTTCTGCTCGGCAGTCATTTATAAATGACACTTTTCTTCAGATTCTCGCCAGGTTGAAAACCTTCAAACACAGAGGACAAACTAATGTTAGTTCACATGCAAACAAAATCCCAAACATGTTGTATGCCTCATTGCATTATTTCTAATAATAATAATAATAATAATAATCACATTCCATTTTCATTTTTCATTATAATTCAAATGATAAATTGTGAGTTATTCTACAAAATATCATTAACTTAAATGAATTAATAAGAAAGTATCTTTCTCTACTTGAAACCAAGCAACGCAGAAAACCTCACTGAACATCATCTGCGCTGTCTAAAAATATACACTAAACAAAACGGAGCACACACAAACCACGCTGCGTAAAAGCCGTTGATTGCACAATAAGGCAACAGATCAAGAACGCAAAACACAATAAACAACGGAGAAACATGCCAGCGGCGTCTCTGGAGCCTCACACACACTGTCACCAACTTCTCCCTCCGTGGCTTTGGGAACAAAAGACCGCCCGTCATAATTCCTGCCCCTTTTGTTGCCGTGTCACCGGAAGCGGCATTGATATTTTGTAATAACAGCTCGCTTATCATTAAGAAAAGTAGACTACGCTATTCAAAATAAAACGAATACCCCCTTGGTATTGAACAATACTATCA
>NW_011352680.1:0-2128 GCF_000735185.1 Notothenia coriiceps
TTCTGGGAGAATAGATGGATATTTGAGGGACTATATAATTTGTATGCGTATGGATCGACCAGGATGTGAAGTGGTAAATCCAGAACACTGAGAAAAGGCGCGAACGAAATTTGCCGTGATTGGTTGAATTCTTAGGCTGGTGAGAGCATATACAGTTATAAACATCAACAGCAACAAATGGACGAACAATATTCAACTAAATAATAGAGTAGACTCCATCTATTTGCATACAAATCATATGTATGTGCACCCACTTGCATGGAAAGGAAAACGTTATATTTCAACGTGGCCACAACGTGGTATTTATACGTTATATTTCAACGTGGCCACAACGTGGTATTTTCTTTGTAAAACCACCCAAGTAATATTTTTTGCACAAATTACTATCCTTCAAACTCATATTCTGACAAAAAGGAAATAAATAAATAAATTTATAACATTAAACAAATCAGTATTTTTAGACGGGTGCTTGTGGTGAACCACAACGTTGGGGCCACGTGGCTACCACGTTGTGCACACTTAGACGGGTGCTTGTGGTGAACCACAACGTTGGGGCCACGTGGCTACCACGTTGTGCACAGTGCCACCAAACTACCACTTTTAGGCCACGTGGTGGCAACGTGGCTTGTTAGCTGGGGTGCTGCAGCGAAGCAAAGGGCACAAGCTGTGCTCAGCCGCCTCCTTTTATCCTCTTCCGTGCTGTGGAGAAGGGGGGCCTCCCGCCTTAGTCTTCAATGTCCGACATCGCGTTAAACAGAGGATTTCGAAATTTTACATTCATTGCTTATTTCCACACGCCTTTTCTCCTCCTTATCTCTTTCATGACTTTTTATTGAATGCATTATAAAGGCTGTAAATAGTTACTTTTGTAATAGGCTACTGGAAGTACTTTACGGAGGTTATAGTCCCGGACGTCGTCATATCTACACACGTCTGGAAACAAAACTTATTTAAATAAACTATACCTTCATTTAATATTCAGCAATAGTAACATCTCGACGTGTATAGATGTAGTGTTAAAGTCAGTAGGTTTTGGTGTACAACACTCCGTGTCAATTCCACTTTACATTCACATCTCTAGAAAACGTAATATTAGCCATAATATGCTAAATGCTAACCGGAGATGAAGGATTTTCAGAATAAAAGCTTGGCATTAAGATTGTGCGAGAACTTCTGTTTTTTTCAGAATAAAACAGCTTTTAAGCTGGCGGTATGTTTAAAATAAATTATGCCATTAAACATTGATTTTAATTTCTAACAATATTTTATTGGAGAGAGCGCAGAGAAGAGTGCAAGACTTCGATTTTGTCAAGGATTAAGTCCACAAAGCTCTGAAATGTTTGCCGAAATGAGATCTGCACCTTCCAGAGTAGGATGAATGCCGTCTCTCTTAATCAGACCAGGTTTTCCCCAGAAGGCTGTCCAATTGTTTACGAAGCCCACATTGTTTGCTGGGCACCACCAAGACAACCTGCGCTGAAATTATGACATGCGGCTATACATTTCTTCATTAATCAGATTGGGGAGGGGACCAGAGAAAATGACGGTGTCCGACATTGTTTTAGCATAACTACACACCGACGCCACATTAACTTCGGTGCATTCTGATTGGCGTAAACGAACATCATTACCACCGACGTGAATAACAATCCTACTGTATTTACGTTTATTTTTAGCCAGCAGTTTAAGATGCGCCTCAACGTCGCCCGCTCTGGCCCCCGGAATGTATGTGACTGTGGACGCTTCGGTCTCTAAATTCACGTGTCTCATAATAGAGCTACCAATAACCAGAATTGGCTTCTCAGCGGGTGTCTCACTGAGTGGGGGAAAATCGTTTGCCTATTGTGCTATACGTGAACGGGTTGGTGGGGACCTGCGGGTCTCGCGTTATGCCCCTTCTGAACAGTCTGCTCAGGAGTTGCCGGGGGGCAGCTAGCTCTTGCCGGTCCGCACCGACTAACATGGGCTTTACTGTGGCTGAGTTACTTTCTAAAATGCGGAGCCGGGCTTCTATGGCTATGATTCCCGCCTCCAACCTAACAACTATACTACATTTAACACATGTATCGGTACCAGTAAAGGAGGTAGGGAAGTAACCAAACATGAGACAGTTAGAGCAGGAAATAGC
>NW_011352681.1:0-16839 GCF_000735185.1 Notothenia coriiceps
GCTAAAAAGCCAGAGATTATGGAATCAAACAAATAAATAAAAAAAAGGATAATTGTGTGTTATTGGTGAGTAAATAACAGGGTGTTATTTCGAAAAGAATTAGAACAAATCAGAAGGAAAAAAAGATTTAAAAAATACAGATTTCAGTATTCTGAGGCTCTGAGCCCCATTTATTTTCCTCGTGGATGGCAAAAAAACATTATACGACATACAATAAAAACAAATAATCGTGGCTTGATATTGAGTAATAACATGTTTTTATGAACCACACAGCTTCCGGTCTTCCAAGACCCGACCGGACAAAAAGACGTGGTGCAGGCACGAAACATACTACCAATAGAAATACATTGCTTTTAAAATCGTTCTGTATGACACGAAAAAAAGTGGAAAATCGTGTTGGTGAACACGAATCAATAGATTAAATGTCGTGAGACTGGGTTGAATCCCAGATCAAATGCATGCTAAAGGCTCTTTGAGCATGTTTTCTCTCAGTGATTGTGCTGTTATGTTAAATGTTTGTTGTTTGTTCTTCATGTATTGTGTCTTGATATTTGTTCATGTTGATGTTAGACATGGAGCTGGAGTGATGCAAGTCCAATTTCAGACTTGATCTGACCAATAAAGTATTATCGTGTCATAGTATCCCCATCTGTTATTTGAGCCTCCTGGATTCGGATCACCGAGTAACATTGAGGTGATAGGCCTTCTTGATTTAACGCACTACTTTGTAAAATGTGTGACAGACACAACAACTGTTTGTGTGGGAGCTGCCAATCACTCGGCAGGTGTTGAAGAAACATTAATGAAAAGCTATATGGAATTAGTGCTACTAGCAGGCTAAGCTAATCTTTTATTTAATCAATGTTAACCTTTTGTTCGATTTCTTTGTATGGGAGCCTTACAGTGAAAAACTAAAATTGTAAAGATTGCCAAAGAAAACTATAGAAACTCAACGACTTTCTTCATCAGATATATATGACAGTTTTGCCGGTGGACTTGAACTAGTCTTAAGCGTAGTAGCTCCAGTCTCAGAGTGGAGGCTCATTGGCTTGGAATAGAATAGAACAGAATGCTTTGTGCATGGCAGGGTGTTTCTTTTTTTCAAATCCACACTGTTGAAATGTGTTTAATTTGCCGTGCTGTGTGTCTGTTTCTTACTATGTCATGTAGACTAATTTTCCGCAATCTTAACTTTTCTTGCTCCTGTGGCAAAACAAACTTGTGGAGCGGCGGCTGTAAGTGCTGCGTTGAAAGAAGGACAGGAGACAGAGCCGAGGAGAAAAAACGTTGTGAACTTCCTGAAATGATCCCTTATGCTTTCCACACATGATTCCTGTGATTAATGGGCTGGGGGATGAAGTGATTTGGTGTAATAGAGGTGGCATGGAATGTTGCTATATACACCCAAATTGAGATTAATGTGGGGAATTTATATACATTCCTGAAAAGGTGCCCTGCACTACTTCATAGGGTGTCCGAGCTGCTTGCCAAGATTCTGTTTGAAACTTTAAATGTGGTGTTTTAATATATATTATTGGCTCTAGCTATAATGCATCAGTGCATGATACTCATACAGTATGTGAATTATTACATCCCACACTCTTATTTTCACATTTGCTAAAGCACATTATGTTTAAACTGTCAGAATTATATAAAAATACAAGTACCTGCCACTATTAGCATTTCAGTAAATTGAATTCCTTTGACATCCCCTTTAACTTTTTTACGTGTTCTTACTGTATCTCTAACCTTAACAATATAATATTTCTAAATGGTCCATTTCACAGGTTGATTGACGTACATTTCTCTCTTATCAACCATTTTTTGGTTAATCATTCAGTAGGAAGCTGGAGATAGATGAGTGAAATGATTGACCTCTGACTGTAATAAGAAGCTGCTGTATGAGAAATTGAGGTGGACACACACACACACACACACACACACACACACACACACACACACACACACACACACACACACACACACACACACTTTTTCCTTTATCACTCTGTGTGTCTGATGTCAGCATGCTTCTGAGGTCAAGAAATACATCACTCTCAGACACAATTTATGACACAGTGAGTTTACTTTAGTCATATCAGTAAATCCCAGGTGTCAGACATTCAAACCTGCCAAAGCATCAAACCCACACAACTTTCAACGCAGAGAATGGCCGGGAATGCAAACCCAAACGAAAAAGATTGATTCTGGTAACAAAAGGGAAAACAAGCCAAAAAGCAGTAAACTGTAAATCAAGAGCGGGTTCTGACCACTGGATGATGGATGCTGGCTGCAGTGTTTGTGTTTACTGGGGTATCGAATGCTGTTTATGAGCCAGATGAGATCAGAGCATGGGGGTTTCCATGGGAGCAGACAGACCATCCGGGGGTCGTGTGACGGAGTCCTCGGGCACTCTGTCATCACCGTGTGGAGCTCTCTGCTTTGATTTCCTTTGTTAGCTCCCATGTGTTTGCCTCTTTGTCTGCGTGCATGTGCGCATGTGTTGGTCCGGGTCGGAAAGACATGTTAGAGCGTTGTTACGTTTTTTTGTCGCAGTCCTCCTGGTTTAATCTAAGGGTTTTGGGCTCTAATCACACTTTTAAGTGTGTGACAGAATACAGAGCAGGCCACTCCTGACACACAGTGCACTGTAGGCTGTGGTTAGTACAATACATGGGCCAAAGTCTTTAACAAGCTCAATATTGCTGTTTTGGAGTTGATGCCTTTGTGTTGCCTGGCGCTAAAAGCCGGATATGAATTCATCTTAATGGAATTACGGAAAAAGAGTTCAACATTGGTAAAAAAAGAGAGAAATGGAAAGTCCAAAATAAAGAAGCTATTATATTAGTTGTGTTGCATCATCCAAAGTTATATGAACCTACTCTGCAAAATGAGACGCAAGCATAAACAAAGCTGACCTTTTTGAATGAATGTTTCTATGTACATAACTAACCACAACATACGGTACCTATACTTTATGAGTTAAATTAGTGACAGTGCACTAAGGCCAGGGTTCACGTACCCTTAATGCGATAACATAGAGAGGTTTAAAAGGGAGGGACTGAAAGATACCTTAACACAGGGGCTTCTTATATTCATTAAGACTATATTCTAGAATCTAGACAGACAATCATAAACCCCCAAATTAAGTACAAAAGTGACATTTTGATAACAATTGCACTCTAACCCTTCAATTTCAAATGATTTTTCACAGTAAACATCACCATGAAGTATTTCAATTGCATCATTCAGATATGCACATTCTTCTTTCACAGAGTGTGGCCTTGGCTGAGTCATTTGAGTCAAAAATGAAATTAAGGTTACTAGTTTATCTTTCAATCAGGTGGCAATACCAAAAGACTTAAATTACTATGACATTTAATTAGATAGAGTAAAACTGTAACCACATTTATGTAGTCAACTAAACAATTAGTTTAGAGGCCTAGTAGCCACACTGGCGAGACTATTTCCAAGATATTGAATTATATGGTAACGTTTCCATGTAATTTTTTCCATTTTATTCCAAAACATTTATATTTTTGCTGATAACTTTTCCTATACAATTTGCCAGTCTGAACATTTGCATTAGAAAAGCTAAGACACTTTGGCACCACCTGTTGACTTATATCCCGACTAATGAGATCACTTTTGCCTCGGAAGCAGATCTGAGATATTTGTGTAACTAAACGTCCAATCTGCAGTTTGCGCTTCAGTGCAGACAGGATATTATGATAAGCCCACTTTCACAAACAGGAAGCATTTTAATGCAAGCGACATTGCAGTTTATTTTGATTTTTAGTTTGTTTAGACGTCCACAACATTTTCCCCTACAGTATTGTATGCAAATGCTGGATTTATTTTGATACGCCTGCTTGCTCCTCCAGGTGGTGAAACATGGATGCATGGATCCATTCAATGCGCCGAAAGCTCTTATTTTTTCAGGTTCTTTATCAGGCAATGTTTGGGTTTCTCTGAATATTGTTTTGACGTATAAATCAAACCAATCAAGAGTGGAAAAAAACACTTTTTATCTTGTAAAACATGTAAATATGTGATTGATGGATGACATTTGCTTTACACAACATCAGCTGCGAAACAGAAAAGGCTGTTAAAATAAAATCCTTGAATATGTTTGTTCCTATAAAATACAGAAATTCCCATGCATAGAAGGCTTTCTTTTTTTTTTACTAATGACTTTAATTCATGCTATTCCACCCAGGCATTTTATGCATGTTTGTGTTTCTGCTCTGCTTCGCACCGTTTGCGACATTTATTTCCTCAGATTGTCTCGTCACACAGCGAGAGCAGGAAGCAGGAAGTGCTTGTTTCCCTGGCTTAGCGTGAACCTCATGTTCTGACAAACACTGCCCAGTGACACTTGGCAGAGAGCGTTGTTTCTGTCTGGTCCGCCCTGCAAATGCGCAGACGCGTGTGCGTGTGTCCATGTGTCTGTGTGTGTGCGAGTTGTTCTGCCCCCTTAATGTGTCGCTTCCTCCGTCTATTTGTCTTCTCACAGACGGGCGGCTGACTGTGCACTCGGTGATCATGGGAGATAAACTTCATGGGCTGCAGCACGCTCATAAAGCACTTTCCTCGTTGACAAGTTCATCGAGCTGAGATGTTTTCTAAACCCTCTCTCTACCGTACATCACCACATTTTATTGCTAAGTAACACAAAGTAAACTGATGTGAGATGAATGACAGGAGTATGTGTAATTCAACACATTTCTGGCTTGGGAAGATGCTAAAAGAGCAGACAGAGGCCCTATTTGTCCAATTCACATTTGCTCTTTGTCAAAAAATGCAAGGAACGATGGGATGAAGTGCCGGACAGAGGCTGTGTGTGTGAGAGCGTTATGTAACAGCAGCACTTTGATATCTGCCCCCATGAGCCTAATACAAAGTAGTAGGCATGCTCAAGAACACAGGCTGTCAAAAAGTGCCTTTGATGGCAGTGAGGCTGGCAATAGTCATGTACCCCAGTGTGGGTGTATGTGAGGTCGACAGTCTCAACTACCGACTGGGGAAAAGAGATCACCTGTCACCCCACAATCCTCTAACTACCTCTGAGGTCACACGACCATGTGTGTGGTTTTCAGTCAAAGGTGTAGACCGATACAAAAAATGTAATTTGTCATCTAAGTTACAAGACAAATGCTTGGAGAGAATTAGTATAAGCTTCTAATTTTTTGCTGGACCGCAGAGTGCAAAGTCAACGAGGGTCTCCGAAAGCATTTGGAAAGTATAACAAATGTTTCAGGCGCAGTTTTTTCTGTTTTTACATTCCAGACATTCATTGATGAGGGTCATTTGTCTTATGTGGTCATTTGTGTGAGTGCCTGAATGTGTGTGCGCGTGCAAATGTGACAGGGCGGAGCACGTAGGATGGGAAACAAAGTCATCCTGACCGAAGGATTAGATATAAATGGGTGCACTGCGAAAAAGACAGGAAAAACTAGGTGAAGATAGATAATGTGAGAGGGTGGAGTGAGGCGGAGAAAATGAAAGGAAAATAAATCGTGGTGTAGAGGCAAGTAGAGATGCGGAATAGGATGGAAAACAGTGGAAAAAATAAGGAGGGCAGGAGGGAGCGCTGAGGGCCTGTGGGTGTGGCAGCGAGGGTCGTTGGAGCGAGAGGAGAAGGGGCTTTTGGAGGGGAGAGGGACACTGTGAAACGTTGAAAAACCTCACAATTGATGGTGTTTGATTTCCACAGTAATTACCATTCCTCTGGCTTCTTGCATTCCCAATCTGGGCCTATCTTATATCCACGCCACATTCCGCAAATGATTAGCTGGCCCACTGCTTCTCCCTGCTGCCCACGGACACAGTTTGCGGGAAAGACAGTGAGAGTTGGAGTTTAGATGTTCCTCTTCGAAACAAAAACAGAGAAAAAGTTGCAAAATGCCTTCAAAACCCAGCAGTCCAATTCCTAATACACACAGAAACACATGTGAACATCTCTTTAAAACCCACTGCTACCTTTGAATATTCATGGATTATGCCTATACTCAACACAAATGTTACTAAGGCTATCCCGAACAGCGTATTTTCAGGGTATTTAAGGTCCTTGCTCTTGTGTTGAGAAATGTAAAAATGAAAGAGAGAACACGAAAGTGATTGCCAAACTAATTCTTACACAGTTCCAACAGCAGCCATGCTTAGCTGTGTGAAAAGAACTGGCTCCAGTCTCTCAGAAAATGTCCGCTTTGCTTTCCTTTGTTGACAATTATTCTCTTAAGGAGAGTCATAGTGCGACGCCAAAGTACATGGAGAATTGGAACATAACACTCAGTACAGAGCAGCTCCCCACCAGGTGTGTCTCCCTCGCCCCTCCCAAACAAAATGCTCACTCAGTTTTCCCTTCCGGCTGCATAACAACTAAAAGGGAGATTTATTAGTCTTGTATGATGCCTTGTTTAAGTGGAGCATAACAATTAGGTTCAAAATGAAACCAAACTTTACTTAAACTTTTGATATATAAATGGATCAGGACAAAAAGAGAGAGAATCTTTTTTCCTGAAATGTTCAGAATGTCTTTACACAGAGGGGACACATGTTGATGTAGAAGAGACATGAAAACATGGATTTTGCACAATAGGTGACCTTTAAGATTTCAAGGCCATGAAAAGCAAAGCCAATTGTCGGAAATGCCTCTTTCTACTTGTTGATCACGTATGGCCGGTTAAGAGGAGTGAATAGCAGTGTAAGACACTCAATAAAATAGGTTTTGTTGAAGGTTCCAGAAAGATACAAACATGTATTTATGACTAGCAGAGATCAGAATCTGGCGCTGAATATGGGAGCCTGTTTGTATCTCCCATCCCTTGCAGTATACTGTACAGTTGCAAGAAAAAGTATGTGAACCCTTTGGAACTACCTGGATTTCTGCATAAATTGGTCATAAAATGTATTCTGATCTTCATCTAAGTCACAACAATAGACAAACACAGTCTGCTTAAGCTAAAACCACACAAACAATTATATGTTTTTATGTTTTTATTGAACACACCATGTGAACATTCACAGTGCAGGGTGGAAAAAGTATGTGAACCCTTGGATTTAATAACTGGTTGACCCTCCTTTGGCAGCAATAACCTCAACCAAACGTTTCCTATAGTTGCATATCAGACCTGCACAACGGTCAGGAGGAATTTTGGCCCATTCTTCTTTACAAAACTGTTTCAGTTCAGCAATATTCTTGGGATGTCTGGTGTGAATCGCTCTCTTGAGGTCATGCCACAGCATCTCAATTGGGTTGAGGTCAGGACTCTGACTGGGCCATTCCAGAAGGCCTATTTTCTTCTGTTGAAGCCATTCTGTTGTTGATTTACTTCTGTGCTCGTTGTCCTGTTGCATCACCCATCTTCTGTTGAGCTTCAATTGGTGGACAGATGGCCTTAAGTTCTCCAGCAAAATGTCTTGATAAACTTGAGAATTCATTTTTCCGTCGATGATGGCAATCTGTCCAGGCCCTGAGGCAGCAAAGCAGCCCCAAACCATGATGCTCCCTCAACCATACTTCACAGTTGGGATGAGGTTTTGATGTTGGTGTGCTGTGCCTTTTTTTCTCCACACATAGCGTTGTGTGTTCCTTTCAAACAACTCAACTTTGGTTTCATCTGTCCACAGAATATTTTGCCACTAGTGGAACATCAAGGTGCTCTTTTGCAAACTTCAAACGTGCAGATCAGAACACATTTTATGACCAACTTATGCAGAAATCCAGGTAATTCCAAAGGGTTCACATACTTTTTCTAGCAACTGTCTATCTTCCCAAGTCTGCTTGCGTTGTTTGTGAGCTTGTGTGATATAAAGTTGGGGTGTGAGAGATTTAGGGCTGACTCATGCAGGGGAGCAGACTGTAGATCAGCGGGCCCCTAGACTCCAGATCACCTGGAGGTCTCGATGATCTAGCGGCTATCCCATCAGCCCCGCCATCAATCAATGTCCAGTTACATAGCAGGGGGCTTCGCTGTACAGTGGGTCCCCAAGGCCTGCACAGCAATAAAGACATATTTCTCAGCATTGAAAAAAGCAACATGTGAAGGATTGTGTTAGAGCTTAGTGAGGCTTAGACACAGACATACGTACATGATGTATAAGCGGACACAAACAATAACTTGCAAAATACATGGAAATATCAACCAGGTGCAAACAGGATGACCTTCTTGAGTAACAATGACACACTAACAACTGCTCCCAGGAGAATCTGCATCACTGCCGTGTTGACGGAGGTTTATTCATTTATTTATTGTCAACTGTGTTTCCCAACTGCTGGGCATTGGACTATGGGTCCATTCTGAGTGAATGTGGTCCCCGTTTTCTGTTCCTGATGTCATTTGACCTTCCCTTTGCATGTAAAGGGACGTAGAAAGGACCATAGCTATCCCTCACTTAACGCTGGAAAAATTCAATATACAGTGTGAAATAAAGTTCTGGCCTGGCTTGAAATCTAGACAAAAAAGCAAAGCAGATGATAAAGTACCCCGGTCAAGCACCAGATCTTGTGTTGAGCAGCCGGTAGAACTCATAGAAGCCAGAATAATCTTTAGATTTGTAGTCCTTGAAATGCTTTTAATGTTTTTTATCATATCGGTGCATGGTTGCAGTGCTTCTTATATCATGAATTACCTAAGCACTTTGTTGTTTTTTGAAAAAAAATCTTGTGTAATTAAATCAAAGAGTTTGGAAAATTTCGGCCGTCGATAGATGTCTGGCTGGCCGTCGATGAGCGTCCTATCGGCCTACTCAGATTGGTGTGTCCCGTCCCGTCATGTCTTTTCAGCCATGCCGACATCTTCCGCCACCGGTTCAACATGTTGAATCGGTAGGCTGTTGGTAAAAGGCAAAGGCTGTCGGCAAAAGAAATCACTCTGATTGGCTGTTCAGCTAGCGAATCAGTGCATGAGAAGCAAAACGGAAGTGAGGGACCCTAACAAACGATTAAGAAGGCAAATCTGAGATCTCATTTAACTCCAGCTCTCGGCACAGGTTCGGGAAAGCCCCATGAGCTTCTCTCTGTAGAGTGAAAACAAGTGTTCTTTGGTGTCAGATTGGTGCGTAGGGGCCTTAAGAGCTAAAATAATGGATGGACAAACAATATAGATGTTCCTTTTTTCCCTCTGAGGAGACACTGGTGTGATCATATAAATATTCAATCATTTGTTTTGATGAGAATATGTTCCTTTTTCCAATAATAAGGCATTTTGTTGAATATTGTAATATCACTGAACGAGGTGACCAATGTATTCCAGCTTTCTTTTTAACAGCGTTATTCAGTGTTTTCTTTTGTCAAAACAAAAGGATTCATTTTGTTCGAAAAATATTTAACTTTGTTTTTCCTTGAAAAAAATGCCATGTGAGTGTCTGAATTTACTAACAATGGAAACACATTCATGAATGACTAATCACAGCGTGTATAGCAAAGTGTTTCCTGATGCAGCTAGGACCTTTTTATCGTTTTCATTGTCTTTGCCGGTCAAAGCCCACCTAATACACATTACATTGTTTTGTTACTTGTTTTTGAAAGATTGCCTAAGCAGCTAAATGGAAACATGATTATAGATTACTTCCATCCAGCCGCAAACATTTCTGCATTGGCTTTTTTGTTGTTGAAAAAAATGACCAAGTATGTTTATTTTACTCATGAAGAATTGCACAATAGAACTTTCTTCAATGTTTTTAAACAGACCCAGTTAAACCCAAAGCTGCGGATTCCTGTATAAATGGTAAATGACGGATGAAAGAGATGAGGTTGCTGCTGTTGGAGAACTCTCGGGCAGACTTTCAACATTTCTTCTCCCTGAGACATTGAATATTTGTAGAAGTGACAGTTGTGTATTTGGGTAAGGATGAGAAAATTCGTTTAAGCCAAAATAGAGGAGGGAAAATGAAAGTGAGAAAACAAACAGCGAATCCGGTTGCACACTTCAGTTGTGCAATGATTGCAAATATAAAATACATTTTCCCTTTCTCACTGTTCAAGGACAAGCTCACGTGTCCCCGCTGCCTCCGTTTCCTTTCTTTTATTTCTCTTTTCTTCAACCCCACAAAGCAAGTTTTTCCACCTCCTGTACAGGGGGGGGGGGGGGGGGTAGAATACATATATAGTATTTCCCTGTTCCAAGCTGGTGTCCCACTGTATCCAATGATTCTTTTTCCCTGCAAGTGGTCACAGGTGTGTAGCAACGCTGTGGAAACATTTTCCCGCAACGAAGTTTGATCGATATATCCGGAAGAAGCTCGGAGCGATGCCACGGTATGGGATTGCACAGGATTTTGGAATTATCCGCTGATGGGTTGCAAAGGGTCTGTTCAAATGCTCGTCAGCTGCAGCCTTTGATCAGGCGTGCTGGGAGAGGACAGGAGAGGCTGACCGTGTATGTTTTGACTGGATATAGTGGAACAAAAAGGCCGCCCAGCAATGGAGAAAGTTTAAAACTGAATTTGTCTGGCAAAAAGGGACATTTTTGGTTTCAAACTGTCAGAATTAGATTTTCCTTCACTTGATAATCATTTCTGTCCATTTTAATTACATTGTACTCCCCAAGGTATTTACTAAATATTAGAAAAAATGAGCTTTTGAAGCAGATGTGCGATGTCCTGGATTTCCTTACTCAAAACATGGAAACTCTTTCTTACTGTCTCACTCCCAGCATACCAGAGTAGCTTCATTAAGGCAATGACTGCAGTGATAAGCCATGTATTGCTCTCTTAGGACAGCTTCATCATAGAAATAGACAGCGTCTCTCTTCCAATCACAAACTATTCAACAAATCAAGCCTAATGAATATGTTTGTTTTATCAGACAAACACCGCATTCTTCTGTCTCTCTTTGCACTCCTCTTTTCACGTGCCAAAATCTATCCATCATAAGATTCCAGGTTTCTTTGCTCCACTCTAAACTATGGCAAAAATGTGTCTGTGTGATCCCATTTTAAGAAACTGGAAGGAATGCTCCCATCTTTCTCCCTCTTTCTCTTTTTTTTCCCCCCACCACCGTTCATTTACAAAAGAACCGGCAGTGATGAGGTGCATGTCTAGACATTGCAGAAATAGTAGTCAAAATAAATCCGGGGGAGATTCACTGGAACTAGACGAGGTGGAAAAGGTAAAATGGAAAAGGTACGCCACTGTTCGACTATGAATTTTTCTGTTGTGAAAGGAACGGGCAGATAGTGAATTGTTGGCATTGTGGAGAAAGCATGGCCAGACCTCAGGGGATTCTGGGACGATCAAATAAATCCCCCAGTCATTCATCTGTTTGCTTTCTCTCCAGCAAACAGTATCATCATCCAAATTGGACCTGTCATCCCCCCATCACTGGAACTGTTAAACAATAGTGTGATAGATTTCTTTATTTTTTTCCCTTAAAGCCAGTGGAAAACAATGACCTTTACTTTAAGGGAGAGGGAGTGATATTTAAAAATTCAGAGGATGAGAGTACGGGAAGGACGTGGAGGTGAAGAGTTGTGCTATCTATTCTTTTATGTAGCTCAGGCAAGGAGTTGGGGAGGGAGAAAAGGGAAGCGGGAATAACATGTGTATTTGTTTTAACTGGCAGGTCAAATACAGGACAAGGGTCAGATGTATTTGAGTAGCCTGCAGGGTTTTCTTACTGAAGAGGAAAGTGATTTGAGCAGGGTGTAACAGCACCTCCAGTGATTTTTTATCGCCCTGAATTTTTTTTTGACCTGCCTCCATCACTCAGGGACTCTCAAAGGTAGTCCGGATGATGCGGAGATGGTGAGAGGAGGGGGAGAAAATGTCTGTAAGCTAGAAAAAAACGAGTTTCCAATATCCTGTTCTACTATGGTATAAATAAAGGTGCACTGTTCACCGTGCTGTACCCACTGTAGATGCCCTTCCTATTAGGTGTAATCCTCCGTGGTCCTTGTTGCAAGATGCTATCAATGGGAACAAATTCCAACCTCACCCCCTGCACTCTGCCATTCAATCTTAGCAATTCCTCCACATTTTCGGCATTCTTTGCCCACGATAGCGTATCTCATGAAACATGTCCCTTTGACAGGGGGAAAAGCCGAAGAGCGGTCACTAGAAATTGGATATGAGCAGGATTTTCAACAGGAGCAAAGAATGTTACAATATAAAGACATGTTAAAGTGCAAGTTATACAAGACCCTTGATGCACATGCTCAGACGTATAGGCCACAGACCTCAAATAAAAAGTGTGAAAATATGGACATTGTTTCCAAATGATCTAATGCAGGCCTTTTTCTGCCTCTGAGCAGGCAGGTATTTGCCGTAGAAAGGTTCACGGATCATATTAGCTACAAGGACCTATAAAATGTGGCCTGAGGTATGTTATACGGATACACCTGGCTAAGCATTTGCAAGTGTGCATGCCAGTGTGCATAGTTCAGTTTGCATTCTTTCAAATTTCCTCCTTTTCGTTGCGTCTGGTTGTACGGCTAAGTTGAAATGCGGTGTCAGTTTAGACTCAGTTTTGACATTAAAACGAATCACCTCTTTGTGAGACCAGACTCCTAGCAGCACTTCATTAAAATATCATTATGGCAATAGCTAGTCAGAACTCCACAGAAATTCACAAGACACGAAACACACCCTTTCCAATGAAGCAATGTTAAAGCTCCAAAAGGAATAAATGTCAAATTTGTTCCAACCATTTTCAATTTAAGCTGCACAATTGCGTGCAAGAATTAAATAACTATTTTTTGAGTGACTGCTATAGACACAACAAATGCAATAATCAGAGCATGAATACAAAATGGCGTTGAAAATGGTAAATGGGGCAACCTGGTGGCCGAGACGTTTGAGATATTTACTTTATTATCTGACAATCTATCAAAGTAAGATCATAACTAAAATCGACAATAAACCTTACAAAAAGTAGGCCCTAACAACCTTTGCTTGGTGTGAAATCGGTGTGAAATCAGAATTACCCACATACTTATGATTGTTGACTCTTAAAGTGCCGCTGAAACCAATAGTTATTCCATACCTTCAAGGGAAGTCAAGAAGTTGACATCAAATTTGATTAACAAGGGTTCCTGAAAGTTCACTTTAAGTAAACATTCCTCTACTTGACCTACCAACTTTTGACTCCAAAAACCATCAGGTCGATCCAGAGAGATTAACGTTTTTTTTAAGGTGGTGATTTGTTAGTTCATTCTGAAATATTTGGAAATGTTTTGTCTCCCTTTCAAAAGAGCTGCAGTTTGATTAGCTTCCAGACGTTTCTCAAGTTCTGAGACAATGGTACTCTGTAATGGTGAATGTTTTCATTCAGCTTTGGCTGAACTGACAAGCATGAAAATAAGGATAAGGATTGGAAGTTTTACTTTGGACTCTGATCCTTAAATGCATTCTGTAGATATCCGGTTGTTCCATTTTTGTAATCAAAGACATGTTTCGGAAAGAGTAAAGAGGATGTCTGATGTGAATCCCATTTTCGTTTATTGGAACTTGGCTTCCAAAAGATCAACAAAGTTTTCTCAGAGTATTATGCATTATATCGGGTTCAAGTCCCTTACTGTCTGATCAGGACAAGCTCAACTGTCTGTCATGGAAGATACACATATGACTTTTATTTTCTTCTGAGGAAGGGAGCTTGCCCAACAAGCAGCATAACACCTCAACCAATGCGTCTTTGGCACTCAAATTGTTTTCAGTTAAATGTTGAATCAATGATAAGGCTTTTCCGTTCGTCGTAGAGCCTGAGTGGGAATTTTTTAGCAGCTTGTCATGTGTAAATGGTGTTTTTCTTGTATCCCTGAAAACATATAAAGAGATTTAAGCAGAGGGCCCACACCACAACAAAGAAAAGGCCAAAACTGTGGACTTCCAACTCAAATTATGGTGTCAAGCGTCCTCTGTATGGCTTTTGATCAGGGCATTCGGTTATACTTTTAGCTCCTCTTATTGCGAATTCCAGTTGTATGACTCTGCCCACCGTGTCTCCTTTAATATTTCTGCACACACGCACACACACATTGCCTCTCAAACACACTTTACAAATTAAGGAAACATCGGGAGATATTTGGACATGTTTTGCTTAGTTTTTTCCGTCAGTTCAGTGTCCTTTTGTTTGCCGATGCGTAAAACACACCAAGAGGAAAATCTTGCTACTTTGGTGTGAAATGAATTCTCTATATCTGCAGCCTGAGCAGCTTTGGTGTCCACATCCAAACCAAACGCCAACCAAGTTTTCGTCACATCTTCATCATGAACACTTGACATGTTCTTTGTGATTTCACCTGGAACATTCCTCGTAAACTATGCATACACAGAAGACATGAAGTAGGTAACGGTTGAGGCTGCAGCTGCATACTTCTGCACAGTTCCCCGTGTTTCAACCACCTTGTCTTTCCTCATGTCACCAATACACCAATCCCACTAATGAGCTGGCTGAAGACATGATGATGGGATGGAAACTGCTTGACAAGAATCTGTTCTGACACAGCAAAAACTGGAGCAAGGCATTTCCCTATTTCCATTCACATGATATAAAGTGTAATGTATGTGTTCTTTGTGTGATTCATTCATGGTTTCGGCTTTGTGTTATGTTCTTCATGGGTTATCTTGCATGTGGCCTAGTACTAATTTATGCATGTGTCAGTGTGTGGTCCAACCAAAGCACATGTGGCCGTGGTTAGAAATGGATTATTTCCATTGTTCAAAAATCTTAAAATGTCTTCATCCTCGCCCTTCCTTGTCACCTCAGCAGAAAACAAATGGAGTCTAATGGCATTCTTTGAATTCTTGGTGTGCAGAGCCGCTGTTTCCGTATTTCACGGATCTGAATGGTGTGGCCCAGGCAGTCTGGAATCTTTGGCCGGGAGATCTGA
This sequence comes from Notothenia coriiceps, assembly GCF_000735185.1. Classification (NCBI taxonomy): domain Eukaryota; kingdom Metazoa; phylum Chordata; class Actinopteri; order Perciformes; family Nototheniidae; genus Notothenia; species Notothenia coriiceps. The sequence continues at coordinate 14,832 of NW_011352681.1, forward strand.
GGCCTTGATTTATCAGGATGTACTCTCTGTGAGGTGTGTTCATGGTAGGGGAAACTCAGATAACAGTGTACGGACACCTGCACACACACAATTAAGTTCTTTGACACAAGCGTGAGCCGGAGCAAAGCGTCTGTCACCGGGAAGTGTCGGAAACAGAGTTTTCTGGCATCAGTGTGGTCACTTTCTGGAAGGCATTTGGCAAGATTTTTGATTACATGTTTACATCTCAAAGGTGCTGTACACCAATTAAGAAGAGAGAGAACTGTGCTATAAACAAGCAAGCAACAGATTTGGTCCAAGGAACCAATTTAAGGGTTTAGTTGCTGAATGCAAGATATATATTTCTACGTCTTACATTTCCATTGTCTCAGAGACAGATGAAACAATTGCTACTATGAAAACCTCCTAGACGAGTTAAATTATTTTTAAAATATGAACCTGTGTGCAGTGTTTTGACGTCCAGTTAAACTTGTGGATCAATTACTCAAACAGATATTTTTAGATTACATTTCAAGACTTCTTGTGACTTAAAACGAAAGTCCCATCAACATAGCCTCTTGCATTTTCTTAATGCAGGTTTGAGCCTCATACATGGTGATGGAGTGACATAAACCTGTCAGTAATGTATGTTGGGATATTTATATGCATTAGGTATATTCTGCATTAGTCACTACCGTAAATGTCTCTCTGACATAGGTTCAAATTCCTCCACTCCTGCAGTGAGACAAGTAGCCATAAGCAGTTTTCCTGTTTCCTGACAACCTAGGGTGTCCTTCATGTGACACTTTGTGTATATACAGTATGACTATATTCAGGCCTGAGTATTGGTCCACCGAAAATAAAGTACATACGCCAATCAGTGTGGTTAGCTTAATCTGCATGAAGGCCAGTGGCGGAGCTGGGGGGTGGCTGGGAGTGGCCACGGCCACCCCCAGCTGAATCCTGGCCACCCTATTGGCCACCCCAAACACCCTCACCACGGGGGCCCAAACTATTTTAGAACATTAAGAAAAAAATGTTTAAGTAACCTTTCATCATTCATCAAGAATTAACATTAATAGGACGTTATATTGATAATGTACTCACTAAACTTACAATTCATTTAACTTATTTTCTTCCAAAAGTTAATTATCCAAGTGAGTACATTATCAATATAACGTCCTATTAATGTTAATTCTTGATGAATNAGACAACATTTACATAGTCAAAAGGTCCTTTTGTTCAGCCTCACAATGCTATTGAATAGTAAATGTGTTATAGGTCCTGCCCTCTGGCCATACACGCCAGGGATTTTGGGCCCCATGGAAATATATCACATTGGGCCCCACCACCAGGCCCAGGCCTTGCCAACCAAGCACAATTGCTGTAACCACACCTCCAGAACCCAACCCACTCATTTATGCTTTAAATAACTCTACCTGTACAGGCTTGCATCTATCTTGTAGTCCAATACTAACTGCACAATATTTACTGACACTGAGCTGTGAAACTATAACACTTATGGGGGGACAGGGCTGCTGAGCCTAGAGACGAATCTGTTGGGCCTGGCACCAGGGGGAGGGACAACTGATTTAGTATGAATAGCTGTCTAACAGAAGTTAAATCCATTTCTCACTTATTCTGACACATTAGTCTGCATGAGGATCAACACTGAACCCAAACGACGACAAGACATCAACAACGTCTACTTTCTATGTAATCAAGCGGGGTTTCAGCCTCTGTGTGCTGATGGAACTAAAACCAATCAATATGTTGATCTCCGTCTCTCTGAGATTTACAGCCTGTCTTGTTTCTAATTTCACTAAGTACTCCGACAGACACTTTGAAATGTAGCCCAATATCCTGAAGAACACTTAGCCCTCTGTGTGTATTTTAAACCTCTTTACCTCTCCTGATGTCTGCCGACTCACCCTCTCTTAGGCTCTTGTATTTCATATTTATCTCAGAAACGACATGGAGTGACATTATTTAAGGGGGATTTATCCAAAGTTAAGTGGAAGAAGGAAGC
>NW_011352681.1:16884-55062 GCF_000735185.1 Notothenia coriiceps
TGTACAAAATGGAAAGACAAGCTTTCCATCTCCACCTATCAATCATCGAAAACCGTAGGGGTCCTTTAATTTTATTTTTACGGTGTTGATTTCTATTTCTACACGTATGTGGTTGATTATATATCAAGATTGTTATGATATGAAGTCATTTTCATGCTTATATTAAGTATTCGTCCACGTTCGGTAGGACTATTTTTTGTCTAGCAACATATTCACGCACAGGTTCGTTATTCATTGTCTGATTAGGCTAGAAGATATCGATCTAAAGATGTTTTTATTGAGAATGTTATATCTGATGTCTGACTATTACTAAGACATTTTATTTTTAATATGATTATTGATTACGCGACATCAAGTTTTCCAAAACCGTTTCTGGTCTTCGGTATTGTCCAGACAAGTGGTACTGAAATCAATCTTACGCTGGTCTGTGCAATTTACTCCGCGAGTTGGGGACTTTAATTTGGCTTAGTTTAACACCATTTTTAAGGTGGGGCTAAGCCATTTCTTGGTATGGCTGTGCCTACCCCAGCCATACCTGGCGGCTCCCCACTGGTGGGGATGTATGGGGCGGCCATGTCTGCGCATGCGATTAATGCATTAAATAATTTTCAACACAATTCTGTCCAAAAATTAATCCGCCGTTACGCGAATAATGTTTGAACAGCATTAGTTCAATTGGTTGAAATAAAAATAACGTGTCTGTCCATTCTGAATATTCAGGTATTTTGGAATAAAGTGCTATCCTAAATTAATTTTTGGTGAATGTTGGGAAAGTACTGTTTAGATTTGCTGCAACTTAGGAGTGTACAAGTTAAAATTGTATTGGCATATCAAATTGTAAAGTTGATTAAAAATAATGTCTACTTTAATCCTTACTCTAACAGAAAGGGATATAACACTGCTTGTAATGATGATATTTACATTCTGAATACATGTATTTCTAAACACCAGAGGATACATCTTTATAACAGTTATTTTTTTCATACCTAGAATGACATGACTTAAATTCATACTGCATGAAATCCTATGTCTTAAACATGTTCTAGACAGTGGTTCTCACTGGTGGGGTCGCAGATGTGAGTGAATAAAAAAAAATTTAAATCTTTTTTTTTTTTTAAAGGCCCGATTTTTCTAACGTGTGGCATTGCGTAGGCGTTGGACTGGAAGGTACCGGAGACATAAACGGTTTTGAAAACGTCTGTAACAGTAAGTGAGTCATCTTCGCTCAATGACATCTTTGCTGAAGGTTTTCATCCCTTCTGGCATCAGAATCAAAGAATTGTCTGGCCGGAAGTCCCGGAAAGAATAATTTGCGGTAAGAAAACTACTCTTTATACATCCATGGGTAGCAACTTAAGATACAATGAAACTCATCATGGATAACTGAACTCGGTTTGTGATTGACAGGTCACAGAACAATGGGGCTTATCTATCCTTACGCCACAATTTAAAGTGAGTCAGCACACGGACTACTCCCTTTGGCTCTTCTCCTCTGTGGGAAGCAGCAAGCTGTTCAGAACAAAATGACAAACAAACATGACATCAATATTATTAATATGTCGGGTAGTAATAGATTATATTTATTTTCTTCTCAGAGGTTCGCGAATGTGTAGTTTATATATTAGTATTTCTAAAAATCTCGCAGGGGAGAATCCCCAGACCACCCCTTTCTGGGGATGGGTTTTCAGCATGTGGCCTTTTTATGTTATACAGTTCAGCTTTGGATTGCATCATCGCTCAATTAAACCTTTTTTTAAACATACTTTAGTTCTGTGAAGGGAATAAGGGATGCACTGTATTATCACTTTAAATTAATATTGTATGACGACCCAGGAAAAGCGTATATATTACGCACAATTTTTGTTGCGCAATAGATTGGTGTTTCGACTTTCGGGTCGTGATCTATTGACAAAGGAAAAAGTGGGTCCGGGCTGACCAGATTGAGAACCAGCTGACTAATGTCCTGCTTGAATGTGAGGGCTACGCCAGCTGTTTCTAATTGTCGTTGGATTTGTGAATATCTCTCTGCTGCTTAACTTTAAGAACTACTGCAGAAAATGTGTTCTATTTTAAGGATATTAAACGTTTGAGTGTCTCCCATCAGTTAATGAAACAGTTGCGTTAAGCATGAAGAATGCAAGAGATGACTATAAGATTTGAATTTATTGTTTCGAGGAGATAAATAACACCTATTTACAATTCCACTACAGCGAGTCTATGCCAGTCGGGCTTCAGCTCGACAGAGCTACACATCAAGTCACTCAGAAATGTGCTCTTGGCAATCACTGCATTTAATCACAGTTTCTTGATGACCTTTGCAACCACATGTAAGAGGTCGGCTGCCACAGCCGTACCTAAGAGGAAGAAATAGACGCAACTCAGTAACAGGATTATTAGAGTACAGTAGCTTAGAGACAGGATTTAAGGACCTACCATGTTACTATCGTACTGCATGTTACTCGTTCTCAGTGTATTTCTGGTCGTCATCCTATTGGTCCACAGGTATAGTGGTCTCTGCATGATAATGAAATATTTTGACAATATGTCATTTTGTTTAATTAGTCATTCAGTTGTTTAAATGAGATATCTCTATTTCGCTAGCTGGTTATCTAATATAATAATGTCCAAAGTATATGATTAACCTGGATCATTCTGTCGCTATTATTTTCTTATTTTATTTCACATTTGACCGTGACATTCTCAAGTGCATCTCTGCGTCCTATAGTCATCGATATCTTTTTAGCCCCGCGGACAGGATAGCATTCAGATGAGACGTGCTTCAGTGTCCTTTCCCTCTATTTCTTGAGGTTGACCAAATTTTGAACATTCTTCATCGGACTCGATCCATCATTGTGGCCTCACCAGGGTCGTGGTAATGTTTTAGTCGCATTAGGTTCCTCTTCACGTAGTTGCTTGGTATGCCGAACAGGTGTTTAACCTGATGTCTCCGTCAGGTCTCACAGCTGATCCTCCAAAGACGCTCCCTTGTCACACCTCTCCCCGTTCTTAACTACTCTTGCACAGGAACTAGTTCGATTTACATTTGCTTGTAATTAATACGTTGTTGGAATAAGTTATGATTTAATTACACTTTTTTCGATTATCATTGTATTGTGATGCGAGTTGGTTTTAGAATCCCTTCTACATTACTGATTTCAGCTGTGAAGTGCATCTTTATTAAGCTTGTTACTAATGTGAGATGCATTACGGCACTAGCACAATTGTCTGGCCTACAGAAGAGAGCTATAATGAAGTGTATTGACCTTCAGCATTCGGCAATCATTAGCTCCATGCCACGACCCTCAGCACTATATATATTCATTATATTTAAGTAGTTCATTTTACTTTATTTTTACACTCTAACTAATAGATGACGTAGCGCTATCATCATATGACATGCTTCTGTCTAGTAGTATCCGGTCTCACGCTTTGAAATAGTGTACTGGCATCTATAATGTACATCAGTTTTGGGCTTGTGAGCTGGGGGTGGCTTGGGAGAGTAGGCACCTTGCTCTCCTGCCACATCCACCGGGAGGCCTCATAACTATACTTTCTTAGAATAATACGATTCTAAAGGTGAAAAATGTTTAAGTAAGCCTTTCATCAACGAATTAACATTAATATACCACAGTTATACTTCGATCAAATCGTACTCGAGCTAGACGCCTACAATTCATGTATAACTTATTTTTTCCAAAGTTAATTATCCGCGATCCAAAGTCGTCTGAAGCACCGCCCTCTATTTACATCGTAATGGGTTTTGGTCCTGCCTCCAAACGCGGTGCAGCAACGCCAGCACTTCTAGGCAGAGAGTGACGACGCTCGTGACGCACGAAGATAAGAATATAAAATAACGCATGTAGCCATGTTCACGACTAACAAAGTCAGGGCTTTCAAGAAGAGAAAAGAAAGGAGAGAAAGACAAGAGAGAGGGACTAAAAGGGGCGAAGTCATGTCAGCAAAAAAAACAGATTTTTCAAGAGAGAAAGGTGGGTGTGGTCACATGAGTGGTGGAAATGTGTCTGGTTAGCTAAGCGTATTGTCGAAATAATGAATTTGCATGGTTTTGTTTTTACGAGCTGACATTAAGGACTGTTATATCTAATAAGATTCTTTATTTCAAAACCCATCTTTCTAGCTGCATTTAGATAAATGCAGGTACCAATTTTTTAGGCAGACTATTCAATAAACATAAATAGATTGTACCGCCCCCTGAGAGAGAGAGACAACAACAATCCATCTCAGACTTAGCAGCCCTGTCCCCACATAAAGATGGTATAATGTTGCACCGCCCTCAGTGTTCAGTAAATCATTGTGGCAGATTAGTATTGCTACAGATAGATGCAGGCCTGTACAGGTAGAGTTTGATTTAAAGCATAATGAGATCGGTTGGGTTCTGCAGGTGTGGTATAAGGCCATTGTGCTTGGTTGGCGTGGCCTGGGCCTGGTGGTGGGCCAATGTGATATATTTCTGCCAATTCTTGGCCGTGTATGGCCAGAGGGCCAGGGGAGCGCCTATAAACACATTTACTCACACCCTCATAGCATTTTGAGGCTGACAAACAGGACCCTTTCGACTATCGTACAATGTGCGCCGCCATCCCAACCACCGGGCCCCCTTCACCGGGAGCTCACCCCTCCGTGAGCGGAGCGTGGAACTCCCGTGCCGCTGTAGCCAGCTTCTCGCGCCTCCAACGAGGCTCCCCTCCTGTCAGATGGAGGCGAGTAGAATACCCCCGTCAGGGCGGCCCCTCCGAGGCAGAAAAAAAGGAACATAAAAATAATACCGGCTAGAAAACAACAGAAATGCGTAACTGTAGAAACTCGCCCCGCTCCCCTTCTCTCGCGCGGGACAAAATGTTTAAATTAATCAACTCCAAATAAAGCCTCAAACATATTTCATCGTTCGTTAAAATATATCTTTGTCTCGCGACGCTCTTTTAGTCTTGTAACCCTGATGTTCTATACAGCTTTTAGCTCATTGCAAGCAGTCTGTAAAATACAGCTATACACAAGTTTCTAATACCAATGCAGCACCCTGTTTTAGACTTCTACCTTTTTCTAACAGACTAACCACGCCCCGGTCTCGGCTCCGTAGTTTCACATTGCGCAGCCTATCTCGCCGCGCGCCTTGTTACTACCCTTTATCAGTCGGCCTGTCTTCGCTGCGCACACTCTGCCTCCACCGCCGCTGTTCTCTCGCTGGCACACCGCGCCCGCTCCAGTCAGCCGCTCGCACGACCGTCTCCATCAGACGCTCCGGGCCGACTCGCTGTATGAGGGCTTGATAGCCCACTCCCCTCACACAGCCCCCTCAAGAAGGAAGAAAGAGACCGCCCAAAAAATCCCGCTCGAGCAGCTGCGTTGCTTTGGAATAGCCCTCAATATGGCGGACCCTCCGCGTGAACGCGCAAACTGAGGGGTAGGGTGTAGGGGGCGGTTTTGGGAATCGGACCGTAGTCTTTTAAAAAAAACAAAACATTTACTGACTTTTTTTAGGATAGCTTCAAGTATTGTTGTAAAATTACAACCGGGGGCCTTACAGGGTTATGGGCTATTGTTTATTGTTATTTACTTTAAGATGTTTATTCTTAACCTATCATTTAATTTAAAACTCTTATTTAAATGATGTGTTTGTGTCTCTGTATTCCTGATGATACACTGAGAGAATGAGCTCATAGTGCTGCTGATCATCATAAGCTAAACAGTCTGTATATTGCATTACATTTGTAATGTAAGCTTCGTTGATACTTTGCCTGCGGGAATACGAAAAAAATAGTTAGATATACTGAATATTATTTGATCTATTCTACCACTTAATCCCAAATAATGTAGAGGTTTGTTGTAGGTGCCTTAAATAACCCCTTATTTTCTAGTGAGATGTATTTTTATGTTCATATAATAGTGATTTCAATGCCACCCCAACATGATCACTGGTTCCATCCAGGCCACCCCACTGAAAATGTCCTGGCTCCGCCACTGATGAAGGCAAATTACCATGTTACAAAACAATCATGACATGGCCATATTACTCTTTACTATACATCGATTCATAAACATAGTGTATATGCAGGGTAACGACATGTGATTTTAGCTGATCATTTCTTTAGATTTGTTCCAACAGATGAAGTCAATTTGGGTTAAGTGCTTCAAGAAGCATGCTCACTTTCAGATGTTTATAGGCATGGTCCAGATTTAGAGCATAGGGCCACATTTTGTGCAAAGATCGCCCAAATAATGATGTTGTTCACAGGGTAGTCTCACATTTAGGGACTGACCATGTGAGTATAAGCTTAAACCAAATCACGCACTTTTTTATATCTAAGTGAGCATCTTGAGCTAATATCTATGTTAACTGAAACTCTGACAAAGAGATATTTCATGAATTAAAATAAGAGGTTAAGCCATTTTAGTGAACTTCTAGTGCCAGCAAAGGCTCATTTTGCACATGAGTTCAGCCCCAGGCCTCTCCAGCATCAAAACCATTTAATTTAAGTGAAATGCTTTCAATTTTGCTTTAGTAATTCGCTAAGGGGGGCATGTCAGTTGTCAAAAAGCTCTCTTGGCAGCTGAAATGTCAAAGCATTCATTCAGATTGGGACCAACTTTGATATGTGTCCCCTCTAGGTTGAATACAATCAACACAGTTATGATGCTGGGGGCAAAATTAATCACAAGTTTCCATACAGGAAGCCCTTTCATTCATACAAGTCATGAGGTAAATGTCGAAAAAGGTTCTGGCCGGGTATTTTGGGACAAAACAAGCTCTTGACCTTTGAGGATTGACGTAGTTGAAAATGATGAGGGTAGCAACTGTGCACTTTGAGCTGTTATTTTGAAAAACAGTTACATTTGGGAGAAGTGGCTTGAGCAAAGAGTCCTAAGTGGTGTTTTGCAACATTTGCTTGTGTTTGCTCTTAATGTCAATGACAGTTTTGACATTTTAACACATGCCCTATTCGACAGTTTCATCATAGTAAGTGTTGTTTTTCTGCCTCCAGAGTGAAATCCATATGGAAGTAGGAGTGCTGAGTCATGGTTTTCAGGTGGTTGAATCTGTAAAAATCTCCCATTCACCTGTGGTACCCAGGTCCTAAACCCAGCACTTTTACTACAACCACATGTCTGAAAGCACACTTTAAGCCACAAAAGTTTGTTAAAATAAAGACTGAACTTGCTTTAAAAGCCCCAGATGTATACCTCCCTTCTGTTTTTGCTGGCGACCAGAGCCAGTCTTGAAACACCTGCGGCTTTCACTAAAGTACTCCACCGACGCTTTCCACTTAGATCAGGCTTTCCGAATCTTTTAGTGGCTTGACAAAAGAAACTATTGTACCACATCTAATGTTATTTATGTGTAAAACATTTAAACAATGTGTAAAAACAGCACGATATCTGTCAGAAATGTCAAGCTGCATCAATCTTAAAATTCTGGACTCTTTCTATTCATGCAGATTCCTTTCCTGAGGCTGAGAGGATTACATTATGTTGGAGAACAGAAAACCATTTTCATTAACTTCATTAAGTTGTTTTCAAACCAAACTTTCCTGTCTCACTGCACAATAGATTTCCTTTTTGGTTACTGTACACGTCTTTATTAGTTTTAACCCTGTCCCTTGGAAAAGTTTCTCCTGACCTTCTGCCAGGTTTTTGTCAGTTCTTTTTAAGGACCTTTAAAAGCCACATTGTGTGACATGTATAGTGAACCAACGCTTGAGTTGAGGTCATAGTCATGCACTTGTCATATCAATTATACCTAAACAGATTAATTGAACATAGACATTTGCAAGTCAAACACATGCTTACAGTAAGCACACCAAAAAGGGTCCCACAGAAATCCCGCTCTCAGGCAGTAAGTCATTCAGACAAACACACAGAGACATGCACGTACATATTTTCTATAAGTAAAACCCACTAGTTCACTCAATAATCTGCAAAAACAAAAGTTAAATGAGATTCGTTAAAGTCAAATATACACGTATTTTACGACCTGCTATTAGATCCACATGTCAGGCTCTTTGGGAGAGAACACACTTTTACATGTGTATCCCTATGACTTTTTGATTGTTATAATTACATGTGCATGGCTCTTGTTAAGGCTCCTGACCGTTTTATGGTTTCCGGCTGAGTACACAGGTTCCAATGTTTGTTCTCCTCTTTTAAGGGGAATCATTAAAGGCCGCCTCTGGGTCCTGGCCGCAGATGGTCTGATGATGTGTACGCACAGGACCCCACACTGCAATATTAGTACCCTTTTGACTTTCCCCACATCTTACTCCTTCTCTGTATTTTGCCATTTCTCCTGCCAACCAGCCATAAAACAAGTGTTTTAACAGAAAACACTGGCATGCCTTTGCGCTCCTTCAAAGGGGACTTTTCTGGCGTTGGAGACAGTACAGAGACTCCACTCACATCTCGTTGGATACACTCAGACACATTCTGATCACACAAACACAGAGGGGTGGGATATTTTTTCCGCATGGCAATTCCAAGCATCACCACAAACTTAAGACACATGGCGTTCGGAGACAAAAGACAAAAGTGACAGGCCGTTTCAGGGAAGTATAAAACAGTCAAACCCCCATTCTCCACAACGTTATACCTGGGATGGCCTTGATAATAAGCGTTCCCAGGCATCTGATGAGTGCTTTGCTCTGGCGCTGCGTTTCCCATGAGGTTGTGCGCTCCAATCTCTAATGAGAGAACCTTCCAGGCTAGACATAGCGGGCTCTGGCTCAAGCCTTCAGCCCATGCTGTTCTCACCACAAAGAAACAAGCCAAGTTATTCACTGATTCCTCTCTGACATCCCCGGCCAAAATGTCTCCAATCCCATCCTCATACAGCCTCCATTCTCGACTTTCCCTCTTTTACATACTCTTTCTTTCTCTTTATATTACTTTTCTCTGAGTTTCTCGTATTTTCTCTTCTTAAATGTGGTCAAACGTAATGTTTTCGGACTCAGAAAACAGACTCTTCTATTAACAACGGTGTGAGAAAGACAAATGTATAATGTAATGGCACAAATCCTACATGGGCAATACTTAGTCAAATTGACTCACACGTTCAAACTCGTACAGGAGGCTGCTGTGCTTGGCATGTTCAGTGAGCGTCAGTGTTTACACAGCATGTGATAGCTCAGGGTAGCGGGAAGGAGGAAATAGCATCGACAAAATGGGTTGCCAGTTCTGAAGGAGGAGGTCCAACTGTGCAAACATCACCTAGTTTAGGGAGTTATTAATTACCCCGGGTCACAAGCCAAACTTCTGGGCCGTCACAGGAGCGCAGGAAGAGGAAAGGTGACATTCAATAAAAAAGGGGAAGAAGAAAGGATTAGGGTAGTGAGAAATAACAGCTGCAAAAGTTGAACTTTCTGAGTTATTTCATAGATTTGAGAAAGTAAGTTGTAAACATGATTGAAGTACCTTGTCTTACTCCACAACAAAACACATCCAAGCAAGTTTCCTTCACTCTATCCTTCTGCACTTTCTCTTAAATGTGGTAGAGAGGGGTCAATAGCTGTTTTTTTACCCGTCTTTCCTGCTTTCAAGAATGTCTGCAATGCTTCCCAGGAATCCTGCCTGGTTGACTTTGATATGGGATAAAAGGTACATCCTCCTCTGTTCTCCATGCTGATCCGAAAGGTGATTAGGCTGGCCTCAACATGAGCCCCGAACGCTGGCCCAGACAGATTACCCCACGTTCCTGCATGCTCCTGTTATTGAGGGGACCGAGGTGAAGAGATAGATGGGAGGCGAGAAATTAAGCGGAAGAATGTCGGTAGCTCGGTGGTGGTAGCGAGGGAGATCGAAAGTTCAGGTGCTTATTGTGTTGAAATGGTTTGGCTATGGTGATGCTGTTGTGGCTCTTCTCGAGATTCACATGGATTCCAACATTTCAGTTTGAAAGCTGATTCCTGTTACAGATCACTTTCAAATCATTTCATTCAGTCGAGTATAAAAGTAGGCCCCTGACATCAAAGTTGCTGTTGATGCAGAACTTCGATGCCAGAGTGAACAACATAAACGTTTTATTTCCCTCTGCACTAAAAACAGTTGATTTTGGAAATGCCTTTTTGTTTCCTTGCTGTGTTATTATTCCTCTTCTCCCTACACTGTTATTACCCTCCTTCCCACTAAAAAACTACCATCAGGAAGCTGTAAGTATAACTGGTGTTTTGAAATAAGGACTGTTTCCACATGAACCATACTCTAAAAGCATGGGTGAGAAAAAAAATCGTGATTGGCTTGCATGGGCCAACAATAATATTGTCTTTAATCTAGATATCATTGCATGCAAAATGAGCAGGAGAAATTCAAGGGCACCATTGTTTCCCTAGGCCAGTTATTCAGGGGTCCAATGAGTTTTTTTTTTTAATTCAGGAGTGTTTCCTTTAGAAACCCAAACCAGGAGAGATTTGAGGTGCCACTTCAAGTGTTTCAGCTAAATGAAGAGAGAGAACTACAGTTAGAGAGACAGGGAGAGAGGAATGGGGAACATTTTAGATTTAAAAGTAAATCACACCTGACAGAAGGTTTAGTATGAGTGTTTCCTGCGTGACAACATTGCTGTCCAGTCTATTAGTGCAAGCTAACACGCTGCTATTATTGCCCCCTACTGTACAAACCAGTGTCAAAAACCCTTTGAGCAAATACAGCCCTGGTGAACATTTTAAAATAAAGCCATTATCAATTGCCTATGACAGCATGTGTGTTTTGTGGGAAAATATGTCCGTATCAACAGTCTGTTGGTGCAAGTTAACACCTAAATCATTGCTATTTTTGCCCCTACTGTACAAAACCAATGTCACAATGAAACACTGAGCCTAAATGACATCCAAAGTTAAAAGCAAATATTCCAGCAACCATTTTTTTGCTCTCCTGCTCAGAACTAGATGTCAATGTGGCGATGGAGTGTAATGACATCTTAAATGCGTTTGTGGTACTTCCCAACATTCTCACGACAGCTATTAAACTCCAGCAGTGACCAGTGAAATGTCATTTCCGCCAGAAAATTCAAAAGCTGTCAGCTAAAAATGGAGCCTAGGCTAGGTTTTCATCTTTTAAAAAAAAAGATTTTAGCTACCAAAGGTCATTAGAGGAAAACGTGGAAAACCAACTGCTTGTACTTGGCACTGGTTTGTCTTCATGGATGAGGCGCTGGGACAGAGGCGATCCTCTGCCGTGACGTTTATTCATTGCCTCCATCCAAGAGGAGGAATCAGGGCCAAGTGCAGCGGTGGAGAAACAGCAGGAGGGAGCAGAGGGACATATGTAGGTTCTCCGTATTGAACCGTAAAAGCTGATAAAAGCATGTAGCGCAGAGCAAGACAAGGCCAAACCGCCTAGTCGATATTTCTGAAAGAACGTTTTATTTTTCTGCATACATTTTTTCGCTTGGAAAGGCATTTACCAATTTGTTTAAAAGGTTTAAAATATGCTTTGACATATTATACAACCATTATACACAAGCCACTGATGGCTTGTGCTAACAAAGGTCCAGTCTTATACTTTACATGATATGGCCCAAATGCTTTGATAGAAATAAGGCAAAAATAATGTAAAACATATTCACAGGTGCAGCTCAAAAGTGTACTTAGTCTGTGTGAATTATTTATATAGTCAAATATTTAGCTGGCCTGACATTGTGACAATAACAAAAAATCATGTTTTGTAACGGTGGTGTGATTGTGGGTTTTCTGTTAATTGCGTTTACATCACAGAAACAGATATCTCTCCCATATGTTATGCATTGTATACAGTCGGCTCAACTTAGATGAATCGAACTTTACTCATAGCCTCTTGAACATGGCATTGGAACCCTGTTGTTGAGAGAAAAATGGTGTGTGTGTTATAGCAACGGTAAAGCAACATAACACAATAGCCTTTTAACACACCTAATCCACTACATTTAATGTATTTATGGAAAAATTAATTCAGAGGGTCAGATAAGCAAGAATAATCGCCAACCACCAAATTCTGAGCCACTCAATTTCCACAAGTGATTTACACCCTTATATTACACAGGAAAGGAGAAGATAGGATCAGCTAAGACTCTCGGTCCCCTTTGTTAATAGCTCCTCAGAGAGGAAGAGGAAGGAGGAAGAGGGAGCTCAGAGAGGGTGAGAGTGCCACGGGATGTGATTAGGCTGGACCTCCCGTTTATGATTTCTGTATTACAGGCGTTTGGTGCCAGACATTCCCTCCATGGAAGGAATGTCTTCCTAACCAGTTCCATGTGAATGGTTTAGGAGGGAACCACAGCCCGCTGGTTGTGTTGAGGGCTCAGCCTAAAACACACACCAAGGGAGAAATATGAGGATGCAGGGCAAGAGGCTGGAGAGGAGGGAGGACAAGAGAATAGAAGAAGAAGTTACAAAAGGTCAGGAAAGTATATACCAACCATACGTTCCCCTCTCAGGCTTCAGTACAATTTGTTCCTAGCTTTATTCCAAACCGTCCACTCCAGCTGCTGTTCATATAAATGAACGTGGGATGCAGAGTTACACGAAATTAAGTGGTGGGGGGGGGGGATCGAATAAAGTAAGTGATGTGGCATTAGGTTTCATTCAAAACACAGAATCATATATTTTCCAGGATTGCGTGACTACAGCTTTATAAGGCAGAAAGCAGACGAGAAAACGAGAATTTAGCCCCAAGCAAAGAAAAGAGAGCACATTTATATAAGTCAGAGGTCATACAGTTCATACACATATGTAATGTTGTTGGCCCTTTATCATATCCACACTAAAACATACTCAGACATTAAAACGTCATAAAAGCCGAGCGCACTGCCTGCGATTAAATCTGAGACATCATAAATTCCACCAACTGCTTTTGTGACAATTTAACGCAATTGGGCTGTAATTGCAACACTAACAAATCATTAATATGCTTTTCAAAATGTTCTCGCTCTGCAATTCACATTCTGCCTTTCTTCCCACGAGAAATTGGCCTGGAGTGAGAAAACATTATTTGCATTTTACAGCCCGAGAGTAGCACGATTTTGGATGCAAAGCAGGAACGTTTGATTGTCCTGGAATTTTAACCGGACTGGATTACTCTCCTGGTGATTTTGGCCACGTGTAACAGAATGATAACAGTGTTTTGTGTTGGGATCAGCTGCAGCCTCTGGGCATGCTGTGCAAGGAGAGGCAGCAGTTAGCATCGAGGAACAACTATTATAATGTCTATTTATTTGGCAACTTAATTGAACAGAAACAATTGCACAGCCTCAAATGTAACCTTTGAGGCACTTTTAATAAGGTCAAATACTAATCAAAATAGAATACACACACACACACACACACACACACACACACACACACACACACACACACACACACACACACACACACACACACACACACACACACACACACTGACAGAAGTCACAACCTTGTCCTACACAAGCCGTTGGCCTTAGCTCCAACAATAATGTTTATTCGTCTGTCTCAGGAAAGAAAAGACACGCCTTCCGCTTGCAGCTAGTCAAAGCAGGAAATCTATGAGAGAAAATGGAGATGTGCTGCTCATGTCCCAGCTTACATCTCTCGCACATAAACATACATAAGTGTGCAAACAGACGTGCAGAGAGACGGCCTGCAGCAGTTAGCCGTAATTGGTGCTAATCGGTTAAGTGTTGGTGAGTTGCCGGGCCCTGTGAGGGATTTGGAAGCATGTTAGTGAAAAAGACTGCAGAGGATAAAGAACTTTTCCAGGTCTCGACTTCAGTGTTCAACCCTATCACCGGACAAAATTGTTGGTATTGGACAACTCTGCAAAAGCCAGTATTGCATTCAAGGTTAGAGATCAGCGGCAACATTTTAATAATTATTTCTTTTTGTAATGGATTCACATGGCTAAAGTGTAGTTGAATATCGTTGGTATGGAAAATAAACAATGATTACGGAATATGTCTATTTATTTAAAGGTCACCTATTATGCAAAATCCACTTGTTCATGTATTTTCTACATCAACATGTGTCCCCTCTGTGTAAAGAGATTCTGAAAGTTTCAGGTAAAAATATTCTCTCTCTTTTTGTCCTGATCCATTTATATAAAAACCTGTCTGAAAATGAGCTGATCAGATTTTGGCCACTTTATGATGTCATAATGATTGTTTTGGTTTGTGTAACCATTAGCCAATCACCAACCAAGGTACCCCCCCCCCCCCCCACCTTATCACCTGAATCTCCTCCTAGAGCACCATTGAGTTCTTTGTAACCAAATCTCTCTCAGAGGGGCGTGGGGAGGGGCTCCTTATTTTCATCTAAAGTAACAGACAGAGAATCAGCACTTTGGAAACAGAGGGGATTATGGGATGCTGCAATGATTTGTTTGGTATTTCGAGCCATGTTTTGTATATATCTGAGACCTATAATAAAGTAGAAAAACAGTATCAGAGGACCTTTAAGGTTTAAGGTTTGGCAAAGATGATGGTTATGGTTAAACAAAGCTATTGAAGAAGTGAAACGGGTCAAACACTCAAACACCCTCAGCCTTACTTCCTGCCTTGCTACATAAAGGGCACACTTCTACCACACTTCCAACATTGGTATTGGATGTACAGTAGGTGAACATAATTCACACTCGACAGCATTAAGACGTGGCCATATCTCCATTGACTCCTAATTTTCATATAACTGTTTATGCAGCACATCTGTCTCTGACTCTTTACCCATCCATGCATGTTGTGCTCTTTGTGTAGTAGCACTATGATCCAGGAAGCTTTCTTTGTTCCGTGTTGCTCACTTGCCCCCTCCATGGGTGGTCCTTGCTGCAGATCTTCTGCTGTGGTGTTTGTACAGTTCAGAGGTCTTTGTTTTTCTGGCATGTCTCTCCATGCTAACCAAAGCCGGAGGCCTGCTGCCTGTTTTCTTTCGCATAGCTACACATCTGCAGGCTTTCGAGGACAAACCGAGCAAAACGCAGAAAAACAGAAGTTGGGTGGAGAAGCCGGAAGTCAGAGAAACTCGAACGCTCTGCCTTCAAACCTGAGCTGCCACTTTCTCCAAGTTTGTGTGTGTGAGAGGTGCGCTGCTCCGAGATGAAATGTGGTTTGTTAGAAAAGGGCCTGGCACACATGTTGACAGCCTCATTATTTATACTCCATTTTGACAGCTTGTTTTGTGTAATATACACACACATATTTCCATCTTCGTTCAACCTGTCTTCTCAATTTCACAGGAATACTAACTTAATGTATTTTGTGTGAAAAAGCAATGTTTCCCCAAAAGGCGTGTGTTATGGATCAAACAGTCACTCAGTCACCAGAGCTGCATGGCTAATTCCCTCCACTCTGGACAAGGTCATATTGTTCCCTATTTATGTTCCCAGAATGATCAAAAGTGAAATACGATCCCTTCCGACAGTTAATATTTCTGAGAGCCTTCTAGCTGTTTTCCTAGATTATTTTAAAGGGACGTATTTCCCATATATACATTTAAATTCATGATGTGATATCCACAGATCGTGTGTGAACCTCTGAGACAGTGGCTACAATTGACAAGTTTCCTCGTCTTTTGGAGGACGGGTGGTGGGACACCTGGAAGCAGCTGTTTAGGGAGGAGGTTCCTGTGAGCATCAGGGTCAGGACCGACTCACAAAGCTACACAGGAAGCCAGGTGGCACAGGACACTAAATCAAACTCTATATTAATGTGAGCGTGTGCAGCATTAAGCAGGATGTGTGTGTGTGTGTGTGTGTGTGTGTGTGTGTGTGTGTGTGTGTGCTGCGTGCGTGCGTGCGTGCGTGCGTGCGTGCGTGTGTGTGTTAACGTGCATTTGCTCTTTTCACAGACTGACAGAGAAAAGCGTTACAGTGCGGATATTTGGCATAAAACAAACAATGCTAGAAAAAGTTCACCAGGTTCAGCGAGGGGTCAAGTGAGTCAATTAGTTTGTTTTAATAGGACTAAACTTTCAACAGCAGGTTTGAGAGGACTGTAGTGAGGCGGTGGGAACACAGGAGCTACTTGGTGTGAAAACAGAGGGTTAAGGTCAGGGAGAGGATTGCTGCCACTCAAAAGGTCAGAGGGTTGTTGTAGTGCCAGGAGAGCAAGACCTGCACACACAATACCCCTGGGAAGCTTTTATACATTCATGTAATCAAGTAATTAATAACAATAACTTATATATTCAACTGAGATCTGTACTTTCATTTTAGCTAAGACACTTTTACACTAACCTTGAGTTAGTGAAGCTAATTTAATCTTAAAAAACTGTGGCTATGACCTGACAATAAGATGATCAGCATAATACCTGTAATAGAAAATGAATTGTAACGTTTCTTTTTCGCAAGGTACTTGTACAACATCTACTTTAATCCGTTAGAGCTGATTCCTCACCCTGCATGAACTCAAACTCAGCTGACTGTGACAACTTTTTACTGTAGTTACACTGCTTTTGCTGTTTAGTCATCCATAGTGTTTTAGCATTTGTCTTGTAATCTGAGAATCAACGTGTCATTGTCTCACTATCCAGGAATAACCAATATGTATATTGTACTATTAGTTATCCTGAGATGTATACTGTTATCCAGACATATCAAACATTATATCCATATTTTTAAGGTTCACATATCCTTTTGTAAAGATATCTATATTCATATGTTATATTCAAATTCATCTCAAGATCTTGATTGTTGTGTTGACAGATTGTACACTCTGTGAGAGACCATGACTGGAAAAACGATTTCATTCAAATATCTTTTATTTTGTATCTTTCTGTCAAGTCTTTGTTAAGAATTAGCCAACATTAATACAAAATGTTAAAGAAGTCACATTGAATTATTCAAACCATCATAAGAAACCATCTCATCAACAATATGATCGAAATCTTATCCCTTACAGGCTTACTGTATAATGTAACTTTTGGCATTGCAACATTGCTATCTCTTTTATCAAGATAATGAGATAAATTAGCAATTATTATGAGAAAATGGTTTCCAATGTCAAGAATGAATGAGATCATTAAGATGTGATGTTATAGGGTTATATATTAAACTTCCTGTGCTGCACTGAGAATCTTCAAGAGTTTCAGTATAATTATTTAGGGTTAGGACAGTGATGAATGAACTCAGCGCCAGCCCCTCACATATAACCTGGGTCGAGATTTTTCGATGTGAGCTCTCCAAACTCCTGCAGTCTGCTTTATTTATTCAAACTGGATTGTTTGGGTTTGGGGATTCTGTTGCTCCTGCTGTGAAGGAAATTGCTCTCTTGCCTGCCGGTGGTGAAACGGAAAATGGTTTTAAAAAACGTAAACAAACCTAAACGGTTCTCTGTGTTTGCGAAAGATCGTCGTTCTCATTTCCCAGTCAAGGCCGGCTAGCCGAGATGAGTCTGTCAGCGAGAAGGAGGAGTACAATCTGATATGAATTGTTCAATAGCTGGGAGAGTGATGAGCTTATCAGTGAAGTACAGATCTCTGGGTTTGTTGTTTTAACTGTTTGGATACAGAAAACTGGCAGGATAATTGTGACCATTTCTATCAAAATCAGAAGGATGTTGAATTCCGAGATAATCATGGATCGGTTTAAAAAAACTGATGTTTTGGTTATATTTAGGTTTTGGCTGATTTAAAAACAAACCAAGTCTTGGCTTTTAGAATATGGAACTTGTATTGCCATATTCAGATGATAAATACATTTTTTAGGCATACAAAAGAGGGTGTCAACTTCAGCGATCACTGTGTCCTGTCACTCTGATCAGCGTCACTTCCCCTCCTTCCCTCCCGATCTCCAAGAAAGAATGAATGACGGGCCGTTTCTCAATCGCGAGGATACTGGCTTGGTAGTCGCATACTTTCAAGTCACTTCCTTCAGAAACGAAGCAAGTATACTTCCAAGTCAAGGCTTCGGAAAACAAAGAAGAATGGAACAGGCTAACAAGTGTGCCACTCTCTCTAACGGTTTCAACATAAACTGTACCGAAAATAAATACCTCACGATGTCTATCTAATTATGAACTTGCTTTACTTTCATGGAACACATTTTTGGCGATAACAAATGTAACAAAGTAACATATTTACCAACACATGTTCTACGCCACTACATACTTACATTTAAATGTGTGCTGCGTCGGTTCAGCCATTCTCCGCAAGGGTTTTTGAAATTGGTCCGTGCGCAAAGCATTGTGGGGATTTGAAGGACGCGAAGTCTACCCATGGGCAGCCTCCAAATTACCCCCAAACCAAGGACGTGGCCTCGGTGGAATTCCAAGTATGCTGGAGATTGGAACAGTCCTTCGGCGGCACTCGATGACGTAGCATCCTTGAAATATTGGCTTGGAAGCCAGTTTCCTCGAGATTGAGAAACGGCCACAGACTGCTAGTAAGATCCTGGACAGGGACGTGATACTTTTGATGTGTTTAATGAAAACACTCTAATCTCTGAGTAGCCTCATAATCTAGAAGTTTGTTTTTATCTCAAACTTCGCCCTTTTTGGATTCATGCTCCTTCCCGTATCCTACAACCTTGACTCGTGACACATACATCGTATTTGCGGACACACACTGCCATGAAAGTTCCTCTGTTTGAGATATAGCAGCACTTTTGCACTCTGGAAACAATTACCAGGCATTAATCTTCAAATTCTTTCATCCCGCCACCAGCTCAGCTGATTAGGATATCCACTGGTACGCAAGGCTAACCTCAAACACGCTAACACACACTCACTGTACAGTACAGTAGGTACTCTAGCTCCCTATATAGTTACTGACCAACTCTTTTTTTTTTTCACACACACACACACACACACACACACACACACACACACACACACACACACACACACACACACACACACACACACACACACACACACACACACACACACACAAACACCTGACATCTGATTCCGAACTGATGATTAATGGCCCTCGAAGTCTTTCAGCATGGACCACCCAGGGTCAAAATAACCTGCCACAAATACAGAAGCAGTAAAATACTTTTCAGTCACCACTCTTCTACACACTACAGCGTCTTGCGCGTGTGTGTATGTGCCAGGGCAAGAAAAAGGTGGAATGGTAACTGTGGAAATACTTAAAAAATGTGCACCCCCTCCTCCTGCCTTCAATCATTTGTGCTTGTGAAGAAAGTGGGGGGGAATTACAGTGCTGCTAACACCTTTCAAAATGCACAAGCGCCCTCCTGTTATTCTTTGCTGCAACTCTTATTCACTTTCTCTTTTACCCGATGATCCCTCGCCCCTCTCCAAAAGACGGAAGAATTACCCCAGCTGTCCTCTAATCTCTCCTGAGAGCATTTTCCCAGGGTGGAAACACTGCCATCCTTTTTCCTCTCCACTGTCCCCCCTTCCCCCTTTTATCGGTGTCCAATGATTACCCGAGGGGAAACTGAGCCCGCCAAACAATGTGCGTCAGGTTAGCCAGGGCGAGTCCGGACAAAATCGTCTCCTACTCTACCTGCTCCGTCCGTCCATCCATCTCCCCTCCCCCCTCCCATCACCCCACCCACTCTCTCCGCCCCTGTACCAGCCGAGGGCCGTGGCACAGCCCCAGGCCCATCTCAGAGGAATTTCCCTGTTGAAGTTCATATCAATATCAGAGGCCTCGAGTCTTATCCACAGCGTGTGAAAAGTCTCTCCTCTCCTTCTAAGCAGTCACTTTCCCTTCCTTCCTCTTCTCTTTTTCTTTCTTTCCTTTCCTCTGACTGTCCTTTCAACAGCGTTTATTTCCCTTTTCTTCACTTTTATCCCCTTCCTCAACTGTTTATCGCTTTAAATTCCCTTTTGTTTGACTTTTTCCCCTCTCCACAACCTTCTTCCCTCACCACCGTCTTTGGGCTCTGTTTTCGGCCCTGTGTAGGCACAGCCTGGTGAATGCCAGGCATTCCTTTGTAAGGTTAGAACAGACAAAGGTGGACCACATCACCTGAGAGGAAACGCAGCCCTTTTGAATCGTCGCCCGAGGGGAAAGAGAGGCTGATAGCAAAGAAAAGAGGGACTATAAAAGCAAGAGAAAAAGCGCAAGATGGAAAAGAGGAACACCTGTCCTCTGCTGTCCTCGTCTGAACCTTCAACTTTGACCTTTGTTACTTGATATCGACGCCTTGTTGAATAAAAGGGGCTTGACTGAATGAAAGCGCTTTGGTGTAGGTGCACACCTTCAATCCAGTATTGAAAAGTGGGAGCTCTTAAAGGGTCTTTTTTTACCTTATAGTAATGCGATTATTTTCTGTTATTATTTTATTTACTCTATCAACTCAATTAGCCCCATACAATACTTGACTCAGAGAGTGACCACTGACTCAAGTAAACATGGTCATATTGCAACCCATAAGTTAATTCCAATCAAGCTCACAAAACAATTCCACCCTTCAACACACTTCAACCATTCACACAACCTACTCAGGGAACATATATGCCCAATGACTCACCCCACCTAAACATACCACCTTTGAGTAGAACAGACCCCCTTACGTTAACACATAGTGGGTTTATGTTTGGTGACGCTGGGTGTGGTGTTGGGTGGAGTGGATCGGTGACGCCAACCTGCCCTTCATAGCTTATTTTTGGGCTTTTGACGGACATCAAGGGCAAAGCAGGTCTTTGTGATGCAATGCCACGGTTTTCCAGTCACTTAACGGCCGCTGTTTGTTTTTATTCTTACTAATGGAACGGAGCGAAGGGGAAAAGTGGAGTAGAAAAAAGAGAAACTCATGTCGACCAGGTGTTTTTTCCCTCTACTTGGGAATGTTTCACCTTGTAAAAGCAAGAAAGTGGGAGGGGACTTGTGTACCGTGCTGAAGTGAATGGTTTGGGGATTTTTCAAGGGGTGTGTGCTGACCAAACCGGACAAGGGAGAATGAATGTGTGTTGTGTGAGTGTATCAGAGGGTGAGCAGATATTTCTAGGGAGCCAGAGGCTGAATTCTTCGGTGGAACTGTAGCATAACCATGACTAGAAGAGGCGGGGGCTTCACCTTTGTTTGTGTGCGAGCCTCCAACCAACTATTTTTTGCCTCATTGAGCTACAGAAAGCTATTGCTTTTTGTGGTAGGGTGTGATCAACAACACACACGCAAGCACGCATTCTCCCGCAAAAACACACACCTTGTGGGATGAATGAATGGCAGGCCCTGACTACCACACAGGGCTCCTATTGATGACATCATTGCTGGGCATCTGGTCACTCCACCCTTTCCATGTTTCAGAGAGCCATTCAGTCACCTTCAACTGCACCATGACTCTTTCACATTCATGACGCCCATTGCTTATTTTCTAGTGATTATTCAATTTAGCCGGCGCTCCAGTCATGAACAAAATGCTTTTCTGATGGCACAATCAACAATTGGCCAGTTCATGCACATCTATCAGTGCAGTAAAGACCTCTCTTAACAGATACAATTTAAGTAAACTCCTCCAATGCATGTCTAATCATTTTGCTATCATGATATTGATGGGATTTGCAAAAAAGAGAACAAAAGCAACACATAAAACCCCATCTGCATCGTACATTTGACCATAATTACACTCTTCAAACAGCCGGTCCAATTTAATATAATGGACATTATTGAAATATTCCCTTTTGAGACGTTGCCTCTAGTTCTCATGCAAGGAACGCGTGAGTCTAGCCTGACTTTGGTTCTAATGGTATACGATTACACAGTCTGGGGACATTTATTACTCTTCATGAGCAAAACATGAATGAGGGAAGTGCATCAAGACTGCCAGCTTTTGGTAAATAGATGGAATTCAAACAGTTATTGAAGTAATGAATGAATAGATGCTTTTGAAATGACAGGCCTTTAAATAAATCAACCCAGACTGGCGCTACGTGATGATAAATAAAACCACTAAAAACTTGGACCATGTTGGAAATAGCATTTTCTTGATTCTCTTTACCTCTCCTCCCGATGAAGCAATTTAATATCAACTTGGAATCAGATTCTTTATCTGATCACAAACTCAGCCAATGGCTTAGTCCCAGAAGGTCGTTCAGGAAAAGGCTAGGCCAGTTTTCTTCTGGCTCGTCCAATCACAAGCTAGGAGCTGCTTTCTCTTCAAGGTCCACTACCAAAGCACAGGGCCAGCTAACATGTTGCCAATTAAACACTGAATGCTAAGCCTGTTATGGCTTTACTAAACCTCTGTTGGAAATCACCTGGTGACCGATAAGGACCCACTGAGTTCATCCAGGTTGTTAGCTAACATCCAAACCATTATTTCCAATTACCCATGCTGATGAGAATTTATGCATTCTCCCTGCAAATGCTTGGCACGTTTTAAATGTAAGGTCTATCTGATACTTGTAATACATCTTGTAGCAATGAATAGCTGGGCTGTAGCAGCGAAACATGAACCGATGTCATTTGCTGTTGTGCTTTGGTGATTAAGCACAGGAGAGTGCTATCATGTAACGATTACACCGAAACGGCAGCAGGTTTGAGGCAACAACACAATGCCCCTTTATGTATTACACTTATCCAGTGTTATGTCTCACTTAGAGGTTATTAATTGGCTATGGAGCTAAGAGGCATGTAAAGAGAGACGTTTGTGTTGGAGGCTTTAGGATTCAATTATCTGGGGTGTTTATTGCCAACATCTACAGGTTGAAATGTAGATGATTTGATTTGTGTGTTTGCATAGCAGGAGGATAAAGGGCAGGGTGATTTCTTGGGAGGTAGGTTTAGGACAGAGAGTAGAGTGAAGGGAGGGAGAACATGAGCAAGAGACGCCTCTGAATTCCCCACTTTTGGTCTCTTTTCGTTCCCTCTTCATCCTACCCCACCCCTCTCTGCCGCCACCCCACCCCATCCTGCTCACTCCCCTCCTTCCTCAGAGCAGCCAGCCACAGACACTTGCTTTTTGTATGAAGGGGTTTAACCCAATGAACAATCCTGTCTGTCTTTCCCAAAATAAGCCAGTGGGAGAGGGATCGCTGAGTAAGCCAGGGAGATTGGAGCAGCGAGGTGCGCAGCCCCTGGTTATAAGTCCTGGGAGTGCTGCTTGGACCCACAGCCTTTAGCTCCATATACACTGCCTTGCTGCCTGCCTGCCTGCCTGCCTGACTGACTGACTGAGTCTCACTCCACTGTTACTCACTCTCTCTCCCTCGCTCCTTCCCTCCTACTTTCCACCCTGGAGAGCGAGAGCGCACAGATTGGGAAGGTGCTCCTCAGACCTGCTTCTGGACGGCTTGAAGACGGCACAGAGAGGACTTTTTGCTCTGCTCTCACTTTCATCCTCGAGCTTAATTTCAACATCCCTGCCTGAAACCACATGGATGGACTTTTTTTGTTTTTTGCCTGAGGCAGAGAATAAAAGTTAAACAGATAATTTGCTCCACCTGTAGTTGAAAATAACCTTTTTCTTACTTTTTGGTTGTTTCCCCCCCTGCACTTGTAAGCAGTACTGGACCTTTCAGGGTACAATCTCTTTTGGTTGCATGTTCATTGATTATCTGATGCCATCGCATCCCATGGGAGACACGCGTGGCTGAAGCAAGGAGGGAGGTAGAAGAGAGACCCACCTGAAGCTCACACCTACCGCTGCCCTAACCAGTGCTCCCCCTGCCCCTCAACGCTCTGAGGAGAGAAAGGTAAGCTCTACCTGCCCTCACTTTTCTCTGGGGCTCTGTTAGCATCCTTGTGTCCTGCCGTGTTTTCTCTTTTATCACATGTGGCTGCAGTAGCAGATGCCAGAAGAAACAGAAGGAGAAAACAGGTTGCAATATCGTAGTCATGGGACTTGCTTAATTCTCCTCAGTCCTAAGCTAGTGCACAGAGTGCAGATTAAACAGAACCAGTGCAGTTTGCTCACCAAGCTCCAGACAAACAGACGTTGATTGCAATATTACAGTTGTACCTATCCCCTTACTCTTTCTGTAGTCGTAGTAGGAATCCTCTGTGTTTTACCCTGATGAGTGACGGTAGTGATTATTGATCCAGGTAGGGTGTAGACATTGTTGGTACGTCATTAGTCCCAAACATGTACGACTCTCGCTGGTGATGTTGGGGTGGGCGTGGTGTGTACTGGGCTGAGTACAGGGGTGGGGCAGTGTGGTAGTGGGATATGAACAGTGGGCTTGGCTCAGATATTCTGATTACTGTCTTTAAAGGAGTGTTATTTTGGACTGTATGATTTTTGATAGATGTATTAATCTGAGAGTCTGTCAAAGTTCATATAGTGAGTGGAATGTATGAGGTAAAGGAATACTGAAATTGGACACATGGTCCTATCATTTTTCCTCTTCGTCCCTCCTCATCCCCCTGTTGCTTCACTCTGTCCATCCACTGTGACGCCTCTGGCAAGCGACGCTGCATTCCATTGTAACGACATCCCTCCATCGCAAACAGAAAAGAGGACACATAGCAGCGAGTGTCCAGGTATCCTCAGAACGACAGAGAGGCAGAGAGACAGAAAGAGATGAGCCCAAATGGAAAGGGAAAATACCACATCAGTAAAGCTTCAAGAATGTGTGCTAAAATAAATAGAAGTGCTCTCTTCGCTGAGGAGATACATTTTTTCAATCACATGTGTTTCAGTGCACCAGCAGCATGTTTTCTTAAGAAGGAAGGAGGGAGACACAGAGAGAGAGAGAGGTGTAGAGAGAGGGGGGGGGAGTCTGGAAAAGACAGTGTGCTGGAGTTCTGAAATCCAAAAACATTTGGCAGCACCCGTTTACTTCGCTGGCTTACAGCAAGCAAAGTCCACTGAATATGTACCTGTGTGTGCGTCGGCGCAGCCACACATGCACGCTCCGAGGTGACCGAATCTGTGTTAGTATCGAATGGTGTTACTCAATCCTTTAAGGGGAGAGGGTGAATGGATACACACTTAAGCGTGAACTCTCCCCCCTGGCAGTGAGGTACGACAGGAGTTCTCAGGTCTGCAAAGCTGCTGGTGTGCAGCAGCAGTGTCTGCTTTAGTGTTCAAAGTAGTATTTGCTCATAAAGTTCAGGGCCTCTCTTAGATTTAGTGGTTTCCAGTCAGCTTCCAACACTCTCTTCATTTCCAATAAAGTACCTATAGGTCAGGAGATTTATGCCCCTCTCTGCATCACTAGATTTTTCTTTGCACCAATTTCCATGGCTGGCACATGCATGATGGTAACATTGCTCTGTAACCATGACACCCATGCCAATGACTGGGACTCTCCGGTGGTCACTTACTTAGTCACTGGTGGCTCCGAGCAGGTTGAGTGTGTTTGTGTGTGCGGTACAGTATTTAACCGCAGCTAACCGCCTCCATCCAGCCGCCCATCGAGGCCTTTGATACAACGTGCCTGAAGCGTGACCGACCATGCACAAACAACAGTCACGCTGAATACACTGCTTCGGCACACACACCATCTCTCTGCCCCGTGCAATCCAAACACGTCCATGGTTTTAACACTCCTGACGCACACACATTTCAAACAGATGAACAAGCGCACACTGCCAAACCACCGCGGAGACTCTCGCGGCCCACTGCGGTCACTCTATAGGCCAGAACGTGTTGAACTTGGGACTTCCAAGACTCCAAACTCAACATAAGCTTTTTTCTGAGAATATTTCTTGTTCTGATGTCAAGGTGAAAGAACAAGGTCTTCTCTGTAGATCTGTAAGCTCATTTTCAGAACACTTTTTTCTCACAAATCAAAGAGACACAGGTGGAGAGGATGCATACTCTGACTGGGAATTTAAGAACATGTATTTTATTTTAAGAAAAAAAAGAGAGAGACCTTTTTTAAAAATATTTCTCAGGGAAAAGGGGTTTAATTTAAATAATTGGAGCTGTCTTTACGTTGATGCCTTTCCTGTTTCTCACCCCTCTTTGGCTTGTAAATATATAGTTCCTACTGTGTGGCCACAAGGGGGCAGAATACCAGGCAGTTAAATGTTGCACACAAACACAAAAACATGTCATCGGAGTGAGGAGAAAACCACTTCCATCATTTGTGTTTATTGAATAATTGAACTCACCAATCCAACTATATACATCTAACTTATTTTATCATTTTCAATTGACAAACTTAGCCAAAACACTATTTTTATATTCTTCTTTATGAATGCCAAATCACTTACAATACACTCTTAAAACATTAATCTATCATTTACAAGTGTGTGTGTGTGTGTGATAGGCCTGCTTCCCTGAATTGTGCTCCCTAATAGTATTTAAATGCATATTTGTTATGAGTGTGTGTGTGTGTGTGTGTGTGTGTGTGTGTGTGTGTGTGTGTGTGTGTGTGTGTGTGTGTGTATATACTGTATATGTGGATTACAGTTGCACATGTGCTTCTATTACTCTCAGTCACATGCCCGTGTGAGCAGGAAATGAAGGAGAATGCCACTCATTCTTAAGGAAAAGTAAACACACACACACACACACACACACACACACACACACACACACACACACACACACACACACACACACACACACACACAGAAATTCCCACTTTTGTTTCATAGGTACTTTAGCTTCAGCAGGAAAGAGTGTGAAAACAGGCCACTCCTTCAATGGCTTTAGCAACAAAGAGTGTGTTTTCTTTTAGGCCGGAAGACCATGTCCGCAATTACAGCCACGCACACACAAGCAATGTACGCGCACACACTTTTCAGCACGAATTATTAGGCATACTAACTGACTGGTGCGGCTGATATACTGAGTGAGGAATTGCAGTGAAGGGCGGTGGAAACAGAATGCAGGCCCTGGTCTTAATCAGAGCCTGGACCATAACATTCAAGATTAATAGGCTGGATTTGTTTTTCAGCTAAGAGGGGGAGAAGAAAAAGACAGAGACAGTAAAGACAGAAACATATTTTTGCGTGCAGTATGAAGATTTGCATCTTGTCTCCCTCTACTTCCTTTAGCATCCCGGTTTATGCTTTCTTAGCATGTTTGCACATCACCATTGGCCTCCACAGGCATTTGATATATGTGGATGTCAGTCAGCTAAATGGCAGACAGTGAATCTGCACACACATGCGGCCCTCCTGAGTTGGTGGCGCAGCACGTTATTAATCAGACCCTTGAGTGGAAGGACATAGTTTTGGCTCTGTTTGAGCCTTGAGAAAACATTTTAGCAGGAGTAGTAGGAAAACAGTAGAAAGCTTTCTATTGTTCTGTTTTCAAAGTTTGGCAACTTAATACACTTATTTCTCCCTCTCTGTCACTATCTAATTAATTAGTCTGTCTCTCTTTCTCAGTGTTCATCTGTCTCCCACTTCGCTATTTCCTTCTCTCATAACTGTGTCTGGGCCAGAGGGAGTTTTTCCACTGGGCTGGCAGCAACAGGAGGACAGAGCGAGAGACAGAGAGAGAGAGAGAGAGACAGAGAGAGACAGGGAGAACATGCAGTGGGGAGGCTTGGCAGATGCCCCTTGTTGTTTTTCCTCCGCCTCCCATTGACTCTGTCAGCAGTGACTCGCTCTCAGCCGGGTCTCCGAGCTCAGAGGGGCTTGACAACACAACCTCTTCAGCTATCAGAGGCAACTTATCACTGGTCCGCTTAGGAAACATGAGGCACTTTCATCATAGCATTGCCACATTTCCCCCCTTTAAATATGCCATTTTCTCTTGTCCCTGTTCCACTTGTCCCGAACTGTTCCCTTTTTTCCTTCCTTTACAACCTTTTTTTTACTATTACTGTATACGCTACAAATCCTCTCGAATCAAATCTGACTCTTTACTGGGCTCAAACTAAGACGCCTGCTGTAAAACAACCTTGTTCTCCAACATCAGACATTTCTGCCAGTCAGTGAGGCCTGAACAAGGCGTAGCGGTAGCAACCAAGCCACGGACAAAACACGTATTGAGCAATGTCTTCTGGAGTCAAATCTATATTTTTCCAATGGTGTCCTGGAGCTTGTTTTGAGAGGCAGCTTGTGTTTTCAAAGAGAATCCAACAGGAACAAACAAGGCTTACTTCTCATCCAGAAATAGTGCTGTTCCAAGTTATTGGGATGTAACGTCCCGCTTTATTCTGCTGAGGCTGAGTTTTCCCCCCTACAATTCTGGATGCAGGAGTTTCCTTGCATCTCCTGAGGATGTGTGTGACCTCACCGCTGACCAATCTTAGTTTTGAGGGGAAAAAATGGAATCAGTAGCACAGAGCTAAGCCAAATGGAAGTTGTTTGATGTTTGTTTGGTTCAGGTAGCGATACAAATGAGTGTGAGTACATGCATGTAGGATTATTTGTTTTCCTTGTTTTTGTCCGCTCCCCCTCATCCACTGCCCCTGGGTTCACCGTCTGGCAAGAGTTTTGTTTGGGGCTTCCAAAAGCAGGACGTTTGGGCCAGCTCTTTACAGGGGTCAGCTCCTCGGTATAAAAATCACATTATCTTTCTCTTCATCCTTTGACAGATATACTTCCAAAGCCAACTGTTTGTTTGTATTATTTCGCTTGAGATGCAGGATGGATATATCTTTCTCTGATGGGTCAATATTGAGTAAGGGTTTGGAAACAGCTCTTCTGAGACCATATGAACAGCTCCAGACTTTGTTATTGTTCAGTCTGAGCTTGATTTAGACGTGTGCGTAGGTGTTTGTAAAAAGAGAAGAGTCTGGGGTTATTGTGGCGTTATGGTTCCCTCGGAGCAGAATAATAAAAAAGCATTTTATTTCACTGAGCCAGATTTTTTTTGGAGTAGGAAATGGATGCTTTACTAAGTGACATACTGTATTGTGCTCTGTGCTCAAACAGAGTGGAGTTTTTCCTCTCTGACATTCAGTAGCAGACAGCAACCTAATAACTAACATCTATCAACAAGTTTTGTCCCACCAATTACCTCATAGTAAAACTTAAACTGTTAGAGCAATAGTTCAACATTTTGAAATACACTTATTGGCTTGCTTGCCGGAAGTTAGATTAGAGGATATTTAGCATTCTGCATGCACCTCTTATTAATCTCACTATAAATAAGAGAATTTCCGTCATGTAAACTCTATTCAAACCACAATTTTTCCTGTTTATGCTTAAAATGCTGTTCTAATTAAACAAAGAAGTTATAATGTGTTGTTTGGCAAAGTTTAAATATGCTAGAAACTGATTTATATGAGCTTTTATGGGAAGAGCTAGATGGTTCCAATCCTTGTGCTAAGCAAATTAGCCTCTATTGGTCGCTTCATAGTTAGCAGACAATTCCTACAAATGTTAACTTTTTGTACATATTCCAGGAAATTGAAGTAGTCAATATAAAAACAACTGCAACAGATTTGTTTTTAAATTAATGGCATAAATATATATTTTTATTTTTTTGGCCACTTGGGGGCAGCAGAACAAGATGTACTCCTACATTTGATATAATAACACCTTATAAAGTGGATTTGCAAAGGTGTTAGCAAACAGTTGGATATATATACATCAAATCAACACAGTAAGAACTTAAGTATTGATTCTAGCTTCTTGTTTTGCCAACTTTAAGACAGCAAGTGCAATACTCACTTTCCTTTCTGGTCTGTTTTGCGAAATAACTTCAGAACTTCTGACGGTTTAGGACATTCTTTAGTTCGTAAATGGTGATGCATTCACTAGAACATTTGCTATAAAAGTACTCAGAAGGACGATTTGTAACAACCAAAAAAACACATTGCAAAAGTTTTGGCATTTTAGCACATGATTATGCAAATGCCACTAAGCATAATGTAAAATGAAAGCACATCACACTGAAACTGCTTCTGATGTCCTTTCATTTAGAAATCACTGTGCAGTCTTTTAATAGCATGAGACTACAGGTGCCTACCACATGGCCACAAACCTCTGAGAGCTCACTTTTTTCAGCCTTAAACAAACTGGCACAGGTTACCACTTACAGCCCAGATAAACACCTCATATTTAGCTTGGCTCCGGCTGTTCCTCAAAGAGATGTATTCGAGGTAGACCACCCCAGGCTTCTGATTTGTTTCTTTCTGTGTCACTCTGTATTATGCATCTCAAGAGTAAATTACACCAGTGGGTTTTGTACACTGATTTATATTTACCATGCCACTAATCTAATTTCAAGACAACAAATACAATCCAATAAATCTACAGCTACAGTATCCCATGATTGTTCAATGTAGGGTGCCGTTTCTTTCAGACTTTATCTTTTAAATGGCCTGGCTTAGAAACATAATCCTTTCTGTGCAGACTTTGAGCCCATTGAGTAACATGTTTCATAATGAAACGCTCAGAGGCATTAGGCAGCCTACAACACAACAAGGCCTTCAAAGCTTTTATTTTCATAATCAGCAGCAAACGATAAAATATAAAAGCGACTTTGTGCTCATTCCAGCTCGTTTGAGGTGAACACTGTGAGCTGTGCTGTACTGAGTGAAACCCACATTGTGTGTGTGTGTGTGTGTGTGTGTGTGTGTGTGTGTGTGTGTGTGTGTGTGTGTGTGTGTGTGTGTGTGTGTGTGTGTGTGTGTGTGTGTGTGTGTGTGTGTGCGTGTAGTCGTAGTGTAGTACGAGTACGTAGTACGTACGTAACGTACGTACGTAGTACGTAGTAGTGTGTGTGTGTAGTGTGTGTGTGTGTGTGTGTGTGTGTGTGTGTGTGTGTGTGTGTGTGTGTGTGTGTGTGTGTGTGTGTGTGTGTGTGTGTGTGTTTGTGTGTATGAGGTCTTAGCTACAGTTCTCTTGTTTCTGTTTATCCGGACAATAAATGTAATACTTCCGGTAGTTGACGGGAGAGGCAATGCAGTTTGGCAGCCTTCCTAAGTACTTAAAGAAGCTGCTAAAGAAGAATTATGTCATGCTCACAGGACAGGAAGGGTTGTTGATTTGCCCAACAATTTAGGAGGCATACAAGTGGAGTTTAGTTTCATGGAGTTTAAACTGCTATACAGTGAATACTAAGATAAACACACAGTATGCTCATTGGATGACAGCCTCACTGTTTGCCTTTCCATCAGACATTCACTCTGATTTGTTTCAGGGGTAACATAAGTAAGCATGCAAGGGGGCAAGGAGTCCTAAAAACGTGATGACACAAAGTATATTTCTAGCGATCCAATACAACATTCAGCTCATGATAATTTCCCCATATTGGTGAAATGTTATCACCCTTTATCTACATGTATGTGAACACGATTAGAGAGATTAGGAAGCTGCTGTTGGCTGTCGAAACACATCTTTAGTTGCATAAAGCAACACAGAAGGGAACTATCTTATTAAGAGGTCAACGATTTAGGTGACCTGAGTTGAAACGTGGATAAACCATGCATGATAGATAATCTGACGGAAACAAAAGATCCTCTATACCTGGTGTTAACCGTTGAAGTCTGTTGGACAGTGAAAGCTACAGAAGTACCGCTTTTGGGAGGATGTTATTTGGCTTACTAACAACATACTTAATTAGAGAGAGAGCTTTGAATCAATTACCACTCACTTTCATGTGGTTTGCAGATGGCTATGTACTCTCTCTCCTCAATTTTCCTACTCTTTCCTCTCCGAGCAGCCAGTAAAAAAAGGCCTGCTGTGTTGCCTCATTACTAATTTGAACCAGAGAAGTGGTCATTTCCTAACAGTAGGCCCTGGCCTGCAACGCAAGCCGACCGACAACCAACCCAAGCGAGCCCGAGCCGGACCTAAAGCGGGGCAGAGGCCACACAAAACGAGGTCTTCCTGACATGTGGGAAAAGTGTGAAACATCGGGAAGAGTTACAAAAGAAGGAACGGCTATGGGTTTGTTTGGGAGAGAAAGGAAAATCGAAGTGGTACATGATGAAAATGGGGATAGGAGAACATTGAAAGGGGTGGTATTTGCGGGGAAGAGGCAAGGAGAGGTGAACACCTATAAAAGATGTGAAGGTGGAAGAAGCAGAAGACAGAAAATAAGCTTTGTCTGAGTAGCACTCAGTTTGTAGCGACCATGTGGCGACTTTGATCTGGCCGAGGATTTGAACCAGTGTCAACAGAAACATTCAGGGGCCGCCTGTTTGCTCGTAGACACAGATCATTCCTACATAAATTACTCTGCTTCACTTCACCGCAGATCTTTACTACTGCAATGTTTGTTTACCCTGTCGGGAACACCCAACCCATTTCTCACGTTGACCCACAAGCTCAGTAATACCCCAGCACTCCTGCAATCAGCTGAACTCTCTATGCTGTTCTCAAAAGTCTGGGTAGTTTTGAAGATTTAAAAGATACATCTGAGTTAAACAGTGCTGCCTTTCTATTACGTAGCTTATACAGAAACAGAGTCATTTTTCCTTTAGCACTATAATCCAATCGTTTTACTCCAGTCGCTGTCTTCCATCATGTTCTATCCCTCGTGGTCTGGGGGGAAGAGGGAGTGAATCAAGGTCGCAGAGGAGGAAGACCGGGATGCAGACATGTTGGCAAAATCGTTACAGTTAGAGGATGTGTCCTGAATGCGATGTCTTTGCCATATGACAACCTGCTAAATCAAACCTGAGAGACAGTGAAAAGACATATAGAGGATTAATATTAGTTAGACTGGAAGAATTGCCCATCTTCAAAAATGCTTTAGCAGCTTCAAAAATATAGTTTTTCTTAGAGCAAGCAATATTTTAGCAAACACAATGAGTCAGACGACTATGCCAAATTAAAATGCTCCCCTACGCTTATAGGAAATGTAGGCACAAGCATCTTTTGACCTTGAGCCAAACCAGGTACAAGTCTCGAAACTCTATGGATGTACAATCCTAAATCCAAGGACAACCTCTTTAATCCGAGTATATATTTTTTGAAACATAAACATAGAAGGACCAATGATATATATGATGGGTATTATGTTTTTTTGTATCTTGAATGAAGGCTTGTAAGGGCACTAATTCAAATTAAAAAGTTTGAGCCTTGTCTACATTTGCAGTATAAAAACAGACATCTGAGTGTATGGAAATGGTTAAATAGTAGACTCATGCTTAATCCCTCTCTGCGAGTGGATCATCTAGGGCAGTGTTTTTCAAAGCGGGGGACCCGACCCCCCGGGGGTGCGCCAGGGGACGCCAGGGGGGTCACTCAAAGTTTGAGGGAAACAGGATTTCTTTTTTTTTTTAAACGTTTTTTAGATGTTATTAATAATTGCATATCTATCAATCTATGTGTCCTTTGATGCCAATCTTTTCATATTTTTTGTTTTTTAATCACACGACCGCCCTTCAAGCCAATCAGAATCGAGCTGCCGCTACTGAGCGTGAAAATCTGCTCAGCTTTTGGAGCAAGTGAGAGCTAGTGAATGTTTCCCTCTGCAGCTGGATGAGAGCATGGATGTAGCAAATATCGCAGAATTGCTTGCATACATCAGATTTATTTCAGAAGACAACTTTGTTAAGGAAATATTATTTTGCAAAGCACTGGAAGGTAGGACCACATGAAGAGACATTTTCCAACTTTTAGATGAGTACATCATCTCAAATGGACTTGACTGGTCTCGTTGTGTGGGTGTGTGTTCAGATGGGGCAGTGGGGCTATGACAGGCAAAGAAAGCGGAGTGACAGCTTTGATCAGGCAGAAGGCCCCAAATGTAGTGGCAACGCACTGCATGTTCCATCGGGAGGCACTTGTACACATAATTAAAAAAAGAAATTGCAACAGGGAGGTCCCCGCCAGAGGATAATGCTATATGGGGGTCCTTGGCATGGCAACGTTTGGGAACCCCTGATCTAGGGCATCTTGTCTTGACGGATGCTTGGGAAGACCAGCTTAGACAAGCCAGGCCTAAAGCAGCAGGGAAACGCTCAAGCTTCAATCCATTCTCCTGTAGAGACAATGTCTAATCCAGACCCCATCAACACTTATGGGGAGTGTGCGGAGGAGACCCCCTCCAAGTCAGCACAGTACGCACTAACAGTGCCCTGATGCATTGGGGGCCTTTCCTCTGATCTAAAAACCAGGTCCGCTGACATTTCTGTGTTGTGTCTCCTTCTGTTCCCATGCTTTATTCTGCTGATAACAAGTATCTTGCTGTTTCCTCTGGAGTTTGGCTTGTAGAAATGTATCTACCAGCATGCACAAAGTGATGATAGTCAGATTGACTTGAGGCAAAGCTCTGCCTAAAGATGGTTATTGTTTCTGTTGCACAAATCTGTACCACTTTGTACCAATGGATCCTGATATCAAGAGAGAAACCAATGGAAATCAATGGAAACTCCAACAAAACGCAGTCCATAGTGAGTGTACAATTTCCTGTATCAAACTAGACAGGTTTTCTTGTTGGTTTGTAGTATCATAGTGAATGTGTTGGGAAAAAAATATCCCAGTAACCCTTGGAATTCCGTCTAATTCCACACCTCACCATTTGCCAACATTGTGTGCCATTGTAGAGAGGTCGAGATAATGTGGTTTTGCTGAATCGTCTAATATCGACATTCTTGCTTGGTGATAGGTTTGGAAAGAATTAGGATTCAGAGTTCAAGAATCTGAGAGACGGATTGTTTTAGATATGTGACTGCCATTATTCTTACACACAAACACCAAGATACACATTCTGTATACAATGGTTGTCAAATAACTACTGTGTGCAGGGAAACTACAGTCCACAAAACAGAAGCTGAGCTGTCTGGTTTCTCACTGCTGCTTTCCTCCTCGATCAGTTATACAAAACCAAATAAACTCTGAAGAATGCACCGCATGGCGTCTGAGTCAAGAAATCTGCAAATCCCCTCCATGTGACACTCCAACCGCTTTGTCGTTACCCATTTGATTTCTCTCATTACGATTATTCAGAGAGGAGGGGAAAAAGAAAAGTTAGTTGATATGCTGCCCGAGTCCAAAATTGTCCAAATAGTTCTCAGTGCTGCCAGACACAACAGCATATTCACAGTCTCAGTCTGTTGGTGGATTCAGTTCAGTCTGGTACAGTCTGCATCTTCTCTCTCTACGTTTCTCCACGGGTTCATCATTCACTCCATTAAGGGCCTCTGGAATGTGTCTGTGATCATGTTCACTGCATGTTTCTTCAATAACAGGGAAGCTCAGACTGTAAACGTGTCTATTGTTGGTGGGAGCATACGCAGAGATGCAGACAGGCAGACAGAGTAATAGATGGTGACGTTTGTTG
This sequence comes from Notothenia coriiceps, assembly GCF_000735185.1. Lineage (NCBI taxonomy): Eukaryota > Metazoa > Chordata > Actinopteri > Perciformes > Nototheniidae > Notothenia > Notothenia coriiceps. The sequence goes on from NW_011352681.1 coordinate 51,841, forward strand.
GCTGATAAAACCAACTGATCTACAGATATAGAAGTCAAGACTGGCCCAGGCTCGAACATTTTCTCAAAAGTGTCTTAGAACATAAAACATCTTTGTTCTGTTGACTTTTGATGCTTTGGGAAACCCACTTTGAAACCCAGATGGAAGGATTTTGTCTCCATTGTCAGTCTAGACTCCATTTATTTTCACATCTGTACTTGTGCGATAAGCAAATTGTAGCCATTACCTTATGAGTGTAAGAGGCCAATTGTGTTTTTCCCCCACATTGTGGATGAAGAAGGAGGGGAAAAAGCGCACACAAGCAGAAATGAGTGTGACCAATGTGGGAGATGTGGTGAACTGGTGGGGGTGGAGGGCTGGTACTGGAGGGGTTGGTTTGGCGGGTGGGTGAAATAAAATTGGCATCGCTGATGGAAAAGGAATCTGGATTCAAACCACACTTGTGTATAAACACATACATGCACACCCAGAGGACAGACAGCAGCACCTATCATTCAAATAGCAATTCAAGTCAATCCAATAAAAACTACAGCCCGTATGATGTGTTGTCCGAGGCAAAGAAAATGTTGGCATGTGCTGTATTAACAAGGGGTAGTAGAAATAAAATACAGGGAAACTAAGTCAGACAATGTTTGTATTTTAGTCTGCACCTTTTTTTTATGTAATTCTCCCGCCCTGCTTTTCTCTGTGAGAGAGTACCGAGTTCTCCAGTCTGGGAAATGACTCAGTAACAAGCAGGAAGGTGCAACGGGTTTATATTCCTGCCATTCTTATCAGTAATCTGTTCAGTTCTTCCCTGGGCTAAACTTGCGATTTTTCCCACCAGTGCAGTTCAGTAGGCATGAGGGCAGGGTTGCCATTTTGCCCACAGTTCCCAAACATTGACCCCATGTTGACAACTTGTTGCCAGGAAACATTCGACCACTTCGATGCACCTTGCCACAATTTGCTAGTGTTCATAGCGAGCTCATGTGTCATCCATCACCTGTATGCAACTGCTTTTTGACTCACTTACCCCCACCCTTTCCTTTGAGACCCTGGACTACCCTCAGATAACAACCTCCTCTGAAAACGTGACGGACCAGGCCGACATGTAACAGGAAGGTTTTGGGGGGGGGGTTTATCTGTTTGTCTAACAGTCTTGAATCTCCATCCAAGGCCAACAGCCCCATAAGCAGTGTTGCATTCCGACGACTGTTATTTCGGCATTATGTGTATTTGCACTGTTCTCAATTTAAGAGCTGTGAAAAGTCGTCTAAACACAGCTTTCTCATACCACGCGATCCTGACCAGTGTTAGCATAGTGGAGCGAGTGCAAATATGGAGCACGGCGATTGAGATGTCGGATAACCGGTGCTCCGCGGCTTCATGTCTTGTGTTCATTTTTTTTCAGTCAGCCTCTAAAGCACACAAGTACTCATACCTCTTCACTGTACTTAAACAAAATCCTTGTTTTACTTACCTCTAGTGATATTTAGCCTTGTAGATAGTTTGGTTTCACATAGTTTTAAGATATTCATCTATAACATTTCTACCGTTATATTACAATACAGCAATAGAGTTTTTTTGTGGTATTCCAATTGATAACTTAAGTGAGAAATTATACTTTTTATGATTGTAAGGAACTCTTGCTCTTTGCACCCTGTAGAAGCAGTTTTGCCTATCACCTAGATTTATCCATGCGCCCCCAGCCTCACAAATGTACTCAGACTCAGACGTTTTTTACAGACCATTCAAAAGCCACTACCTCTGATTTACAGGAGACGTATGAACTTGTTCTCCTTTATATTCGCCTACCACAAACCTGGCTCTTAACACGCACCACCTTCACCTCCAACACATGTAAAGTTGATCAACTCACGGTTTGAGCATGAGTTGATGTCTCCTGTCCCCATCTCTTTTTGTTTAGCAAAGAAAAAGAAATGTTGGGGTTTTCACCCGTACCTCTCTGAACCTAAGTAAACACGCTGGCTTCCAAACCCTACAGCGTCGAGCTGCAGATACGCGTCAGACGGGCCGGAGTTATGCTTTCTCAGCAGCGGATGAGTGATTTGAAAGGAAGGAGAGGTTTTGTGGGCAATTTACATAGACCGGACTTTGAGTCATCTCAGGGTCGTTTGTGGGCTGCAGGCAGTCATGTCTTTGGCTCTGGACAGACCTTCATATTTCAGTTTGATGGCTTACATTCACAAGTGTTCTTTTAGTAATGTTCAAGAAAAATCTCCCACTTCAAAAGGAAAAATAGGAGAAAGGTGTTTCTCATTTGCTTGGGTGTGAGAAGAGGGGAGCCAGTAGACCGAAAGACTTGACATACAATCCATTTCCATTATGTACTGAATGCCCCAAGAGCATTGATTTCAGATTTGGTGAGTGACGCTCTCAGCCGTCTCCCTCCCGTCTGTGTTGCCCGCTGGCACGGTGTTGCTCAACTGGAAAACAATAGCAGAAGTCCTCCATCTGGTTGCAGTTTGTATCTCGTGCCAATTTGAGTTGGAGTGATACAAAGACCTCCAAGGGGCTTACAACAACAACAGATTGCTGTAGAGAAGGCCGGTTGCATATTTCAAGCTACTGTAGCAATAAACATACTCACACACATGTTAAGAGAAACCCAAGTGAGTAACTATTAAATTGATATAATTCAGAAATCTGGTGACTGATTACATTCAGGGGAATGGCAGAATGGACAGGCATTGGAAAGACATTAAAATAATGAGCTGGATGATGACGTAGAGGGAGAGAGACATGTATTGGGCCCACAGCAAGTGCAGTGGTGGAATGTCCTGGGGTGCTTTAATGGAGTTTGTCTCTCCACACCTGTGGAACTAATATCCAGCCACTGAAGTCAGATATCCTATGAAAATATTTGGTGGAATGAGAGAGGGGGAGAAGGGGGAGGGATCAGTTTGAAGGTTCATACCTAAAGGCAGGCGTGTAGTTTGGCTAACGCCTAGGATTTCCATTAAACTCCAGGTTTGAGGAACAAGATAATTGCTCTAGCAGAGTCTGCGGCCTGAACCCCATCTCCTTCTCTTTCCCTGTTTCTCATAAACACAGTACATGTGCTGCAGAATAAAACAAAGGGTATGCATGCTGTTGCTACATAAATGATATTGTGAAACATATGCCATTAGCCGTTTAGATGTGAGCATATTGTCACAAATCTGTCCATAATCCAGTTTTTCTCAAAGACTGGGGGGAGCAGGGGCATGACAGGGGGGG